>NC_034009.1:19997698-20182073 GCF_000346465.2 Prunus persica
TGATCTTGTCATGGACAACGGATATGTGTGTAGTTAGAAGATTTTCTACAGTAAAGTTCAAAAATGCTTCCACCCCAAATTCATATGCCTTCGATCTTCTATCCGAGTGCATCCCATGACTTATCCATCTCCGACACTATAACCTATTATCTATAATAAAGTGAAAATACAGGCAATGACCATCACTATAGCAGATAAAACAAAGATCTAATAGCAAGTAATAACAACAGAGACGACGGGTTTTAAAACAAAAACAAATGTATTTGGCATATATAGACGACGGATTTTCAACAGACGTCGTCTAATATAAAGTAATTCAAACGACGGTTTATGAAAAAACCGTCGTGTATTATACACGACCGTTTTTTCATAAACCGTCGTGTAATCGTCGTCGTATGCCTAAAAAGGCGTCGTGTCTCAGTTTATTTTCAAGAACCCAAAACCCATTAAGAACACAACATATATATGAAACCAAGCAAGAAACCAACATATACATGAAACCAAGCATGAAAACAATAAATCCATTCCCAATTCAACATAACATAGGGTGATTAAAAGATCCGACAAAATTAAAACCATTCCCAATTCAACATAACAGATAATGTAATCCATGAACCCATTAAACAGAAAATCCATGAACCCATTAAACGGAAAATCCATGAACCCATACCTATAAGCACATTATTAACAGATCGCAAAGCATATACCTAAAACCCTTTAACAAAACAACCTAATATCATTCAATGAATTTACAAGGGGAAGATAGGGTTTGTACTTACAGGTTGGACGAGGTCACAGATTCGACGGAGCCTGGAGAGTGCAACTTTTAATTAGAGCAGAAGTGAGAGAGCGAATGTTATGTTGCGCGAAATCTGAAAATTTTAGGGTTCAGGGTTAGAAGTATAAGAATAAGAGCCAAATATAAAAAAATTTAGGGCGCGCGAAAATTTTTAGAGCGCGCGTTCTTTAAAACGTCGAAAGAAAAACCATGGCGAAAGTTCTACAAGAACCGACGTAAATGTAATATTCCACGACGGAAACACTGAACGTAACGCCGTTTATTTTGACGCTTCATTTTTCAGATTAATTTTAAATTTATTTTCAATATTTTGATATAAAGACGACTGAAAAACCACGTCGGGGTTAAGAAATTGAAAACGTTGTAAATTATAATACACGACTTACATATTAAAATGACGTCGTTTAACGCAGAAACCATGTCGGATAATTTACTGCACGACGTAACATATGTATTCCACGACTCAACCACCGTCGTTAACAATTAATACCCTAAACCCTTAAAACTAAATTATATAATTTTAAAAATTAAGTTTATAAAAGGGTTTATGGTTTTACAGCCTAATATATACCCTAGACTACCCAAAAATTTTACTTTAAAAATAAACCCCAATAAATAACAACCCTAATCTCTAAACCCTAGACTCTAAACCCTAAACCATAAAACTAGAAGTGATTTTATGACTCATCAAAACAATTTTGTTTTGGATGTTCATTTTAAATTTTTGTTATTCAAAATGAATTTTTTCAAGCTTTAGGGGGAAGAAAATATATCAATGACTTCATAGGAGTTGACTTTGCATTTTTCTGATTTATTTTAAATTTATTTTGAATATTTTGATATAAAAATAATAAAATATTCTTATCACAACAACAAACCACGTCGGTGTTAATAAATTGTAGACGTTGTAAATTGTAAGAGACGACTAAGTTGTTAAAATGACGTCGTTTAAATGAGAAACGATGGCGGATATTTAACTATCCGACGTAAAATATATATTCCTCGACTTAACCGCTGTCGTTACAAAGTACTACCCTGAACCCTTAAGAAATTGAAGACGTTGTAAACCATAAACGACTCCATTGTTCAAAGAACGTCGTCTAAATATCCTTTTACGTCGGATTTGTTTAAAACGAAACAACAAAAAACGACGGCTTTTGACTTTATTACGTCGTTGGAAAATTATTACACGTCGGTAACGCATTTTGTATGTTTGTTTTTGTTTTTACTTTAAGAAAACCTCAACAAATTTTTACATTATATATTATAGACAAAATTTGTACATTATACATAAATATCAAGTGTTCAATAATTCCCCTATTCCAGTTGAAGGCAAACAAACTCTGCCCATTCATTCCGGACTTCATCAATTGCTTCTTGGGGGTATGGCTCTTCCTGTTTTCCCTTCGCATACTGCATAAAAACAATGACTATTAGGGTTTATAAATAAAAGGAAATTCAATCACAGACGACCATAACCGACGTAGTATATCTATTCAACGACGATAATTTTACATGACCGTCGTTGATAATACAAAAAACGACGTAAAATGTTTGAAGGTTATTTCTTCTTACCTTCTTCTCAAACCCCAAGGAAGGATCCATGATGATGTCCTTCATGAAGCGCATCACGTAATACCCGCATTCGACATTGCTGGGTTGCTTTGGTGTGCCTGACAGAGTTTTCCAAATGACTGCCTTACGGCCTGATCTGGCTATGTGGGAATTATAAATTTTTATGGCACTGTTCACGATGTTTTTGGCCTCTTCATCGACCACACGATATCCTGGCAGAGGATCCAGAAAATAGACTGTTTCCCTCTTTGCTCTTACAATCAGCAAGATCCAATGACGGCTGCACAAAATTAATATAAAAACGACGGTTATTTGCAAAAACGACGTATTATAATATTTCACACGACGAAATAAAGTAGCAATCGACGACATTATATATTTATCACGACGATAAATAACTACCGACGTGGTTAGTCGTTTCAAACGACTCAATAAAATAAAACACCGACGTGGTTAGTTTATACGCTGTCATTTATTGAAAATCATAAAAACAAAATCCTGTTAAGGAGACTAACCCTGGATTGTAAGGCATCAGGAAAATCTGTTCACCGTCAGTCTTCTGAAGTCGTGATGCTACCATTCGTGATCTGTCAGCTATTGTGCCAGAGCTGGCACTAACTGTAGCAGGGTCGATAAAGCCAACCATTGTGCACATATTTGCTTGTTTTAAAACATCGTGTAAGTACCTAAATATATAAAATAATATAAACAAGTCAGCGCAAAAAAAACACACGACGGTTATGTATAACAAAACGACGTATTATAAGGTTTCACACGACGTACTGAAATAGAAAACGACGTTATAATAAATTTATCACGACGGTACATACTAACGACGTGGTTAGTTAGTTAAGACGACGCAATAAATAAACCAACGACGTATTATTTTAGAATGACAAACCTCATATATACAGCAATGATTGTAGCTCCTATTTCCTCCATGCCTGCAAATTGTGTAATATCTTCAGGCAGGAGGAAGGTATCGCGCTCTAGACCAAAGACCTCCTTATCAATTGTAAAGTGCAGGGTCTTATCCTGAGGCACGAGTGTCGTTTCCACATAACGACAAAGGGTTTGTAAAGAAGATGGCGCCTCCATAATTGAATAATCAACAACTTTAGTAACCTGTTTAAAGAAATAAAAAAAATGACGTGGTAATTCAATAAAAACGACGGTTTAAGGAATAAAACGTCGTCTGAAAACAATTTAAACGACGGTGAAAAAACCGTCGTGGTGAATTATTTATTACGTCTTAGAAAACAATTCCGCCGTCTAAGTTGTAAACAAACGACGGTTTAAAGAAAAATATCGACGTCTGGAATTTTGAAAAACAAATAAAAAAGGCAAAGTTATGTGAACATACCTGGTCGTCATCTTCTTTCTGCTTTTCATCTTGTTTTTCTTCTTTATTCTCTTCATCTATGACGTCGGGAATGATTAACTTCGTCGTCTAAAAACCACAAAGTTTTAAAAATAACGACGTTTAATGGCGTGTAAAACAAGTAAACTAAATACGACGTGGTATTGAAATACAAACGACGGTTTATTGTTAAAATCGTCGTGGTATGTATTTCAAACGACGGTTTTATTAATAATAACGACGTCTAATGGTTTTTAAAAAAACAGAGAATTCAAAGTTCAGATATGTTACCTTTTCTTCCTGATGTTTCCCATTTTTGGCAGTATCATCCTCAAAATGCTGGGATCTCACATCACCTCCAGAGCAGCTTGCTTTGTCAGACATTGGATTTTTGGGACTTTGGCTAATTCTGGGTTTAAGCATGCTTGGATCAAAATTGGGAATTAATTGGGAAAGCTGACTCAGGAAATGCTCCCTCTCAGCCTCTACCAATTGTTTCGTTCTAGCCTCCATCCTTAAAGCCTCTTCCCTTGCCTTAGCCTCCATCTTTCTAGTCTCTTCTTGAAGGAGAACTCTTAAACTGTCCTTCAAACGGTCGTCAAAGCTCACTCTCTGTGGTTTGGGTAAATTGAAATATTGCTTTGGTGAGATCCCAGCACCTACTCCTCTGACTCTGCCTGGATGCTCGGGGCCCAAAGCCATGGTCAGCACATCATTGCTGCCAGAGACGGTGACTTTGCCTTCCGAGACTTGTGTTTGCAAATCATCCTGAAACAAAGATATATAAAAAAGTAAGAACAAAAACACACGACGGTTATTTATATACAAACGACGTATTATATAATTTCACACGACGCAATAACATATAAATCGACGTTATTATAATTTATCACGACGGTAGTTATACCGACGTGGTTATTTCTTTAAAACGACGAAATTAATAAACCACCGACGTCTTATGTAACAGAGGGATGATTCAATATTCACACCTTTAACGACGTTGTTTAAAACATTTCGACGTAGTAATTCAATACAGACGACGCGAAATTGAACCACCGACATCTTATGCTATAATTA
Organism: Prunus persica; assembly: GCF_000346465.2. Lineage (NCBI taxonomy): Eukaryota > Viridiplantae > Streptophyta > Magnoliopsida > Rosales > Rosaceae > Prunus > Prunus persica. Next base: position 20,002,510 of record NC_034009.1, read on the forward strand.
CAGAAAACAGAGTTGTGATTCCTATTTAGACCTTTAACGACGTGTTTTAAAAAATGTCGACGTGGTAATATCATTCACACGACGCCAAATATAACATAAGACGTAATAAGAATTATTCACAGTTTAATAAAAATTTAAAACAGAGTGAGTAGGCTTACAATTAATTTTGCTTTCTCTGCCACCTTTGGATCAGGGATGTTACCATGTTTGTCCTGTCTAGCTCTCTTCCATAAGGTAGATCGATCAATTTCTACCCCAGGCATGGTTTCCTCTAATTGATCCTCCAAACCAGCATATCCTTTTCGAGACAATCGATGATTGTACTCGAGTTTCTCCATAATCTGTGCATGTTGAGAATGCACAGACTCAAAATCTTTGGATAGCCTTGAAGCTACAAAGGCATCCCATTGTGCTTTCTCTATGAATTTATATGTTTCAGGGGATTGGCTTAATCTCTCCCTGTCATTGGTGTATGGAAGGATATAATGCCTCGTTAGTGTAGACTTGAAATCCTTCCATTTCTTGGCAGCAGAAGCTAAGACAGAGTTCTTGCCCCCTTGACCTACTACAAAAGCAATGTCAACTGCTTCCCAAATCTGCTCCTTTATATCCTTGGGGATTTGAGCCCATTTCAAGTCCACAAGTGGGACTCTGGAGCGTGCCAACACACCAATATAGGACTGCATCTCACTGTGTGCTTGGCCAATTCCTTTCCCCCTTTTATTGTACTCAACAATTGGCCTCAGTTTCTGAAGTTTTCTCTTCACAACACGAGGCATTGTGCTCATACCTCGACCAGCCTTTGAATCATCAGAGATTGTTGTCGCGTTGGTTGGTTCTGTATCAGCAGATGATGAAGCAAACTTCATCTTCTTCGAAGACTTCATTATCTTCGAAGACTTCTCTTGAGGAGGTACTTGCTCCTTACCTCCATTTTTGTTGGAGCCAGAATCCTTACTTTGGTCTTGGTGAGAAACCATTTTTACAGACAAAACTGCAAGTGAAAATATTTCAAGAAAAGATTAAGAACACAAACGACGGTTTATTAATAAAATACGACGTATGATATGATTTTCAACGACGCAATGAAATAATATCAGACGTAATAAATGTTTAAAACCAAGGTAATTAAACAACGACGAAATAATTAACTACAAACGACGTAATAATTAACTATAAACGACGGAATATTTATATAACGTCGTGGTATTGATGTTCACACGACGTCAGTAGTAATATACCGTCGTCTATATAAGGATCCAAAACCCTTCTTTCTTTCTCTGTGAATGTTTGATTGCAGATTTGATTTTTCTGAACCATGGTTTTTGTTTTCTAATTTGATAAAATACAAGGCCAAGAAAGAAAGTTTTGGAATCTTATATAGACGACGGTATTTTATTATGACGTCGTGGTATTAACATTCACACGACGTAAAACAATAAGATACTGTCGTCTATATTAGATACCAACCCTAATTTCTTTTTCTTTATATTTTATCAAATTAGGGAAAAACAAAAACCATTGTCCAGAGAAATCAAACCTGCAATTAAACAAGCAAATAAAAAAAGACTATAATTTTAAAAACAACTTTGTCAATTTTCAGACGACGCTAGAACGACTGACGAACCGTCGTGGTCTACATATTTAACCACGTAAATAAGAAGCTACCGTCGTCTTATTTAGTTGAGGTAGTTGTCTTCAAAGTTGGAAACTTTCCCTCTTTGTCTGTATATTTTTTCGAACTTGGAAAGAAGTAAAATGATTTTGGCCAGAAAAAAGGTAAAAAGATTTTTCAAACAAAAAACGTATGAGCATGCAAAACAGCAATCAAAATAGTGAAAATGAAAGCTTACCTTTTGCGTGCAATGAAAGCAAGAGGAAGACGATCGATGTTTAAGTTCAGAGACGACGAAGAAGACGAGAGGAAGACGATGAGATACTCTGAAAGTGCTCTGACAAGGAAAAAAGTCTAAAAGTTTTCTCTGGGAGATTGAAATTTTTAATCAGGTTTGGAAACAGTGCATGTGTAAGACAGGTACACGAAAAGTTGCTTACATATAAAACCATTTCAAAAAATAATACGGCGGTTACATATAACTACGACGTATAAATTACAAAATACGACAGTACGTTTAACTTCGGACGTGGTAAATAAGTACGACAGTAGGTACCGTCGTAGTAAACACAAAAATTAAAGTACATAAGTAATAACTCGCGTCATGGTAGATCATTTAACACGTCGGTTTTATTAATGTACCGACGTGGATTTATGTAATATACGTCGTTCATAACGACGTTGATTTTAAAATTTAAACGGCGGTTTTTTTGTAAGGACCGCCGTTGGTTTTAAAAATTTATTCTATAAATTTGTCGCTTTCATTCATTTTCTGTTTACATTTAGGGTTCCAAGTTCTTCCTCTCTCAGAGACACTGTCTCTCACATCTCAAAGACAGTAATTTGGATGTCTTTCTCAAAGAGAAATTGAGCTTACTCGCATCAAATCTATGTCCACAAGAAGAAGCTTGTCAACTAGCCTTCTCACTTCCTTGATCAAGCCTGATAGGACATTTAGTGCTTCTGAATACTCCTTGCTTTCCATCAAAAGAGATGCAAGCCTGGCCTCCACTCGCTGTCGAAGGAAAGTTCGCTTCTCAGGGAAATCTGAAGATCAGATGTGCCTGATCCTCTGCTTGATTTTCTTGGCTAAGAAGATCCGTCAGATTTGTGATAGCCTCTTCCTTTATCCGTAGAGCTTCAGAAGAAGAAGATGGGTTTCAAGAATGCGATAAAGAATAGAAATGGCTTCATGAATGCGATAAAGCATGAGCAATCGAATCAGTGCTTTGAACTATACTCTGAACTATACAAGTCAATGCTTTGAACTATACAAGTCCTGCAGAAAGATAAAGGACCAAACTGTTAAAGAAACTGAAACTATTAAAGAAACCATAAACTAACACGGCGCAATATTTGTTTTGCGACGTGGAATCTTTTCATTTAACGTCGTTAGGTTTAATATAACCGACGTGGATTTGAATTGTTAAATTATGAATAGAAATTTTTTTCCCGTGACCTTTCAGTTTATTTTTCAATTACAGTGCGTTATAAATAGAGTTTTTTTTTCCGGAGGAAATTTAAAATGAAGGAAATTAATGTTCTGGAATATGTAAAGTTTCTTTTTTGGAGGACAGATTTAAATAAAATAAGAATATAAAAACAACAACTGTTTTTTTATTACTGTCGTCGTTTTTCGTCGTCTTAAGTAAGACTAAGACGACGTAATATATTTGTTTAGCGACGTTGATTTGTTTTTTAAACGTCGTTAGGTATAATATAACCGTCGTTGAAAATTGTCTCTCTGATTGCAAATTTGCAACGACGTTAGGTATAATATTTGTAGATACACAAACGCACACACATCATCAACTTCCAAAAAATTGTCTCTCTGATTGCAAATCTGTTTCATCTGTTAAGATTATGATGTGGAACAGAGTTCCATCTGGTAAGATTTCGTAACCCTTTGGATCTCAGACAAATCTGATTATGTCGGCAGTTTTCTATATAAACCGTCGTGGTTATTTCAATTCTTGTCATTAAGTAGATCTACCAACGTAGGATAAGAAAATCAAAGAAAAAAATTGTTAACAAAAATTCTTATTAAGACGACGGTTAAAATTAAAGGTACGACGTATAAAATGAATAAATACGACGTTAAATTTTATTGTAACGATTTAAAGATAACGTCGTAGAACTATACGAGAATGACGTCCATATATTTATATTTTCCGTCGTTGTACATTAATTTAATACGGCGATATTTTGTATTTTAAAGCCGTGGATTTGTTTGTAATTATACGGCGTCTTATACGAAAACCTCGTCGTGTTATTTTATGAGTAAAAACGGCGATTTTTATTGAAATCGTCGTCTTTACTTTCTACGTCGGTCGATTCATAACTTCTGCCGTTCTTTGTTGGCATTGATTTTACACTGCGAAAATCTGTTTCAAATAGACGTCGGTTGTTTAATTATGTACGTCGTTGTTTTTGAACAGCCATTTGAATCTCCATTTTTTAGTTGTCTAAGGTTGTATTACACGACGGTGTTTTTAGAACCGTCGTCTTTTTAAAAACCACGACGGTTTTCACTTAGACCGTCGTTGTTTTCTGGTCGTCTTTTTCACTTTTTGTAGTAGTTAAAATAAATATAATATGAACTCAAATTCACAATTGTAATAGAAAAGAAACAAACATGTAGTTTATACAACAATTTTATAAAATGTATCTCACTTAAATATCACTCGTCTTATATTTTTTGATTCAAAAGTATCAATTAAACTTTACATAATCAAACTTTTCTACTATGTCCTTTCAATGAACAACATAGCCAAGCCATTCAATTTTTCTTGTGATATAGCTTATCAAAATTCAATGGTCTGCTTTATATTCTTCCCTGAAAAAAAAATCAATACAAAATATAAATAATGCTGAACAACAATGAAAGATAGTCAGGCTATGTTGTATCTGCTGAAATATGAAAACTATGAGAGAATATTTGTTTGTGGGAATTTTCTGTGTATTCTTCTCCTTGTAGGAGGTCATATTTATAATACAACAAAACCTGAATGGGCAAGTAAATAATAAATTCCTAAATCCATTTACAGTAGGAAATCAGGAATTAAAGTAAATCAATTACAATTATAATAGGTATTCTTGGTGTGTAAGGAAAGTAAGTCAATATCCACAAGTCACGCCAACATTCCCCCTCACGTTGATGCATAGATGTCGCCAATGCCCAACTGATCCAGTGAATTGTGGAATGCTTTACTGGAAATTGCCTTTGTCAAAATATCCGCCAATTGATCCTCGGATTTCACAAAAGGAAACTAAAACACTTTAGCCTCAAGCTTCTGTTTGATGAAGTGTCGATCCACCTCAACATGTTTAGTACGATCATGTTGAACCGGATTTTGTGCAATGGCTATAGCAGCCTTGTTGTCACAAAAGAGATTCATTGTGGATGTAGGTTTATACCCAAGTTCAGTAAGCAGCTTTCTTAACCAAAGAAGTTCACAAATCCCTTTAGTCATGCCTCTGAACTCAGCTTCTGCACTAGATAAAGCTACTACATTCTGTTTCTTACTCCTCCATGTCACCAAATTACCTCTCACGAATGTGAAGTAACTCGATGTGGATTTTCTATCTGTTACATTACTTGCCCAATCTGCATCTGAATAACCATCAATATTTAGATGACCATGCTTTGAGAACATAAGTCCTTTTTCAGGTGCAGACTTCAAATATCTAAGTATCCGAAGAACTGCATTCATGTGGTCTTCACTTGGAGAGTGCATAAATTGACTGACAACACTCACTGCATAAGCAATGTCTGGTCGAGTATGTGACAAATAGATCAATCTTCCCACTAACCTTTGGTATCTTTCTTTGTTAGTTGGAACTTGATCCGGATATTCTCCAAGATGATGATTCTGAACAATAGGAGTGTCCGCAGGTTTGCAATCTAGCATTCCTATGTCCGTCAACAAGTCCGAGACATATTTCCTTTGAGAGAGAAATATGCCTTGCTGCGATCGAGCCACCTCAATTCCCAAGAAATACTTGAGTCCACCTAGATCCTTCATCTCAAACTCAGTAGTCAAATAGTCTTGTAGCTGTGATATTTCCTGTTTATCATACCCAGTAATAATCATATCATCAACATAGATTATTAATGCTGTTACCTTCCCTTTTCGATGTTTCAAGAACAGAGTATGATCTGAGTTGCACTGTTTGAAACCATTGTTCTTCATTGCCATGGTGAACCGTCCAAACCATGCACGTGGTGACTGTTTCAATCCATACAATGCTTTTCGTAACCTGCAAACTATTCCACTCTGAATAGTATTATATCCAGGAGGAATGTCCATGTACACCTCCTCCGTGAGTTCGCCATGTAGAAAAGCATTCTTTACATCAAACTGGTGTAGTGGCCAATCCAAATTAGCTGCAAGGGACAATAAGACTCTGACGGTGTTTAACTTTGCAACTGGTGCAAAAGTTTCTTCATAGTCTATACCATAGGTCTGTGTGTATCCTTTTGCCACAAGTCTTGCCTTGTATCGCTCGATAGATCCATCTGCATTATGTTTTATAGTAAACACCCATCTACATCCGATAGTCTTTTTTCCTCGTGGTATAGTCTCCAATGTCCAAGTCTGATTTTTCTCAAGAGCTTTCATCTCCTCTTTTATAGCTTGGACCCACTTAGGATCTTTCAATGCTTCAGAGACCTTGGATGGAATATGGATAGCAGACAACTGATGCACAAAAGCCTTGAGTGGTTCAGACAGCTTCTCAGTGGATACATGATTTGCAATTGGATACTTGGATGTCTTGCCAATATCAGGTGAATAACGGTTTGGTGGCTTCCCACGATTTTGCCTGAAAGGTAATTGATATCCAATAGTTTTATCCTCTAAATGCACAAGTCTAGTAGTAGTATTTACCTCAAAGATATTCTCAAGAGATTGGTTCGTTGGTACTGTTGAATGAGAGGGGGGGGGGGTCTTCATCTTGTTGTTCTGAGTTATCTGTAAGAGTATGACTCGGATCAAAAACATCTTCGCAAGGGTTAGGCGATCGATCGTTGTTTGGCAGAGAGCATTCGCATATGCCAGACTCGGGACGATCGATTGTTATTGTTTCTTAGCCGAGAGCAATCTTCGTGCATAGATGAATATCCTCATGTTCCAAGCTGCTCCAATTGAGCTCTTCACTCGGTACCTCCCCCTGAAGAGTAGAATTGGATGCTGGGTCATAGAAGAACATATCTGATTCTAGAAAGGTGACATCCAAAGTGACATAGGTTCGCCGGGTATGAGGGTGATAATATCGGTAGCCTTTCTGATGAGTGGCATAACCTAAAAAAACACAACGAAGCGCACATGGATCAAGTTTGCTTCGTTGATTTTTGTGGAGATGAACGAAGGCCACACAGCCAAAAATGCGAGGGGTAAGCACCAAAACAGAGGGCAGAGGCCCGTGTTGCTCGAGCACTTGTAATGGAGTTTTGAAGTTCAAGACCCCAGATGGCATGCGGTTGATAAGGTGGACAGCAGTGACGACAGCATCATCCCAGTGATGACGAGGAACATGGCCACCAATGAGAAGAGCACGGGCTGTTTCAAGGAGATGACGATTCTTCCGTTCGGCAACACCATTTTGTTGTGGTGTCTGGGGGCAAGTTGTCTCATGAATAATGCCATGTGTCTAGAAGTAAGTCTGAAAATCATGATTAACAAATTCTTCACCGTTGTCAGAGCGAAGAATCTGGATTCGAGCATTGAACTGTGTTTCCATCTGTTTGTGAAAGGATTGGAACACAGAAAATACTTCATTCTTATTTTTCATCAAATAAAGTCATGTCATCCGTGTACAATCATCTATGAATATGACAAACCAACGAATACCGGAATGAGTAGAAATAGGTGAGGGTCCCCAAACATCAGAATGAATTAAAGCAAAAGGAATAGTACTTTTATTCATACTTAAAGGATAGGATGCTCTATGACTCTTGGCTAGAATGCAAGTGTCACATTGAAAATCTGAGTCCTTAAATATAGAAAACAATTCGGGCAATAAGTGTCTCATATAACCAAAAGATGGATGCCCTAAACGTCGATGCCAGAGCCAAATTTTTCGGTGCTTGTCATCAGACGGATGCTTCACACTATTGGCACGTCCCATACTGAAGCCATCCACATAGTACAGCCCCCCTCATTTAGTACCACGCCCAATGATCTCCTTGGTGAGAATATCCTGTAGTAAACAAAAATTGGAATAAATTAGTGCACAACAATTTAGTTGTTCAGTTGCCTGACTCACAGACATTAATTTATTGGACAAAGATGGAACGAATAGAGTATTAGAAAGGGACAGAGAAGGTGAAAGGGCAACAGTGCCGGCCCCTGTCACAGGATAGGTAACTCCATTTGCATTGGCAATACTTGTGCGGCGGGGTGTAGTGGTGTGCAAAAAATCATTCGGATCAAAGGTCATATGATCAGTGGCGCTAGAATCAATTATCCAACTAGTAGTATCTCGTAGATCAGAAGTATGATATGCATAACCAAGGTTACTTGAGACATCCGAAAGCGCGGGACTATCAGGAGGATCTACCTGCGGGAACAAGGCTAATGGGGGTTCGGTAGAGACAAGAGCAGCACGGCCAGAATTACTAGCAATTTCTCTGAGCTTGCCAGCGCGGAGGTCTTCCCACCAATCAGGATAACCATTTAGCTTAAAACAGGTGTCATGGGTATGTTTGAGGTTGCCACATGCGTGCAACCACTTCCATCAGTCGGAGCCTTGGGACGGGAAGGTGGGATGGTTTTAGGAAGTGGCGCACCAGCAGCAGTAGCATATGACTGGATCTGAAGGTGGGCTGCAGTAGAGGAATTATGGGGCTGTCCGGCACGAGTAGGGGGACCTGATCGAGGTGCACTCTTGGCCGCTAAGCCAGCACCAGTGGCTTGATCGGATGAACCCATCATCACTGCTTGTCGAACATCTTCACGGCGAACATAGGCATAAGCTTGGTCAACAGTAGGGAATGGAGTCATGTGAAGAACATCACTTCGGGCCTTATCAAGACGATCATCAAGGCCATCCAAAAATATGTAAACTCGATCTTCCTGCAGAATATCATTAAAGCGCTTGATATCACTTTCATACTCCATCATATTTGGACGACGAAAATCAATTTCTCTCCATAAGCTTTGGAGAGTATTGTAATAGGTTTCAATGGAGCCACCAGCTTGTCGCATACGAGAGACTCGTCGTTTCAGATCATAAACCTGAGAAGTGTCAGTGCCATCATAGTAAGTTGTGGCAATTGCATCCCACACTGCTTTTGCCGTTGAAAATCGAATGAAATTGCCAATCAAGCTCTGCTCCAGAGAATTGATAAGCCATCCCTTCACAATAGAGTTCTCGGTGCGCCAGCGAGGAAACGTTGGAGCAGTCGAAGGAGGTTGCGGAAGATCGCCATTAATATATCTCAATTTGTCTTTGCCGGAGATATACAACTCTACAACTTGGAACCATAGAGCATAGTTGGTGCCATCCAACTTTATGCCAATCTGTGCAGCGGAAGCTTCATAGGTAATTGTCGTCGGAATCGCTATCTGATTCGGGTTCAAGGTCGTCGTCTGATTCGAGGTCGGGGTCGTCGTCTGAGTCAAGGTCGGGGTCGTCTTGGTAGGATCCTGATTTAGGATCAATTTCGAGGTCTGAGTCTGCATCTGCATTAGTTGAGCCACCTGGGCACTCAACTCGGCTATGGTTGGTTAAGAAGGAGAGGAGGAAGCAGTGGTGCTACCGCCATGAGGATTAGAAGAGTCATCCTCCCCCATGGTGGCGGCTAGGGTTTAGAAACTAGAGTCAGCAATCCCAAGATCGCTGCTCTGATACCATGCTAAAATATGAAAACTATGAGAGAATATTTGTTTGTGGGAATTTTCTGTGTATTCTTCTCCTTGTAGGAGGTCATATTTATAATACAACAAAACCTGAATGGGCAAGTAAATAATAAATTCCTAAATCCATTTACAATAGGAAATCAGGAATTAAAGTAAATCAATTACAATTATAATAGGAATTCTTGGTGTGTAAAGAAAGTAAGTCAATATCCACAAGTCACGCCAACAGTATCTATCGAAACCTCTTGTTTATATTCAATTTTCAACTTCTTGCTTTTTTGGTGGGTTGTCGAAAACTTTATTGTATGCTATGTTGCAGGGTTTTGGCGTTGATAAATATATGTATTTGATTTCCTAATAAATTCAACTAGATTAATTGATTTATGCTATAAGTGGGCCTTTATTGAGTTTTTTATTTTTCATTTTGAATTGAATGATGAGTAAGTTTTTTATTTTTTATTTTTTTTTTTTACAATAATTAGTTTGGACCTAACATAATATTTATATTATATAATTTTTTTTAAATGTATGCATATATAGGGATTTATACAAATTGGCCCCCACTTTCAGGACATAATGTAATAATGGCCGCTTGTTCTTTGCTGATGATTCTATTTTCTTTCTAGCTGCTACAAATCATAATTGTGTTGTGATGGAGGAAATATTGTTTGATTATTGTTTGGCTTCTGGGCAATTAATCCATTTTGATAAATCTAATATTTTTTTCAGCCCTAATACCCCTTTATGGGTTAGAAAGGATTTATGTTGGATTTTTGGGATCAAAGAAGCAGACAATCCTGGGAATTACCTAGGTTTACCTACTATTTGGGGAAGGTCTAAGAAAGAGGCTCTTAATTATATTAAAGAGCGCATTTTGGGGAAAGTCCAAGGTTGGAAGCAAAAACATTTATCGCAAGCTGGTAAGGAGACTTTGATAAAGGTTGTTCTGTTTGCTATCCCTTCTTACCCCATGTCGTGTCCAATTACTCTATGTCGTGAAATTGATTCACTTATTGCTAATTTCTGGTGGGGTAATAATTCAGGAGGGGGAAATAAAATTCATTGGAAGCGTTGGGAGCTGATGGGTTTATCTAAGGCAGCTGGAGGGATGGGGTTCAAAAACCTAGGTTATTTCAATGATGCTATGCTTGCTAGGCAAGCCTGGAGGATTATTTGCAACCCGGGTGCCTTATGGGTCCAAATTCTTAAAGGTTTATATTTTCCCGATTGCTGCTTTTTGGAGGCTCAAAAAGGAGGCCGTGCTTCGTGGGCTTGGTCAAGCATTCTACTGGGACGGGATATCATTCTTTCTGGAGCTCATTGGCAGATTCTAAATGGATCTTCTACCTCAATTTGGGCTGATAAATGGATCCCAGGTATCCCAGGTGGTTATTTGCAACCTTGTCTCCCTGTTCCTGTGGATGCTCCTGTCAAGGTGTGTGAGTTAATTGATTGAAATCATGGAGTTTGGAATTTGTTACCCATTGCTCATCTTATCTCCCAACATGAGCTTAATGCTATTACGCCTATCCGATCGGGGGGTCTGTTTGTGGTGACCGGCTGGTTTGGCTATGGGTCAAGTCCGGTAACTTTACTGTGAAGTCGGGCTATAATTGGATTGTGAATCAAAATATCAGGTGTCCCTTGGCTAATGCTCAATCTTCACATACCATTTCTCTTGATACTTGGAAGATCATTTGGGAGTCCAAAACCCTTCCGAAAGTAAAACAGTTTCTTTGGCGAGCGGTCTCTAATATTCTCCCTTCCTTCTTAAATCTCTATAAGCGTAGGTTGTCCTCTTTGCATTTATGTCCTATTTGTTTGGAGAGTCCTGAATCAATTGAACATATGCTGGTCCTTTGTCCTTGGACAGCGTGTGTTTGGTTTGGAATTGCAATTGGCTATCGCGTGGATTTGCAAAATTTTACTTCTTTGGATAGATGGTTGGGCAGTCTCTTGAGAGGGGAGAGTATGTTTTCACTGAATTCTAGGTGGATTTTGTCGGTTGTTGCTTTCACTTGTTGGCATATTTGGGAGGCTCGATGTAAATTTGTTTACAATGATATCCCAATTGTGCCTGCAGCTACTAGATCTCGTGCTTGTTTGGCTGTGTCGGAATTTTGGAATGTTACCAAGAAGCCAGTTCTTGGGTCAGTGGGTATGCCTATTCAGATTTCTTCTCCTCATCCTTCTCATTGGCTACCCCCCATTTCTTCTTATGTTAAGATTAATACTGATGGTTCTTGGAAGTCTGGTTCTGCTATGGTTGGAGTTGGAGTTATTATTCGGAAGATTGCTGGTTCTTGTATTGGGGGTCTTGCTGCTCAGGTGCCTGCCCAATCTCCACTTATGGCTGAAGTTTTGGCCCTGAAACATGGTCTTTTGAGAGCTAAAGAGTTGAATTTGGTTAATGTTGTGGTGGAATCTGATTCTCAAGTGGCTATTAATTCTGTTTTGAGGGATGTTTCTTCCTCTAATTGGGAGTTGTATCCTATCCTTAAGGATATTAGGTTTCTTAAAGCCTCTTTCACAAATCTGAATTGGGCATGGGTGCCCCATGAAGCGAACCGGTCTGCGGATGCCGTTGCCTCGCTTGCCAGGAAGGGGATGTGCTTGGAGTCGTGGCTTGTGCGACCTCCATCCTCTCTAGTAAGGGTGGGCACGGTTCGGTTTGGACCGGTTTTGCTTCAAATTAGAACCGATCCGATACTATTCATCCGGTTTGGTTCGGTTCGGTTTTAATTAAAAAAAATTCAAAAACTGTCCGGTTCGGTTTGTTCCGGTTTCGGTTCGGTTTTGAACCGGATTATAAAAATTATTTTTTAAATTATTTTTTAATACAATTCTCAACTGAAATATTATTTTTTTACTTGAAAATTAACAAATTATTCAATTTCATATAAAAAATAAATATTAAAGTGAGAAAAGAGAGATATTTTGACATTGAACTTGGATAAATATTAGGTTTTTTTTTAGTGAAATTAAAAATATAGCATGAAATATAAATATATATTGAAATGATATATTTTTTTAGTTTCACCGGTTCGGTTCGGCCCGGTTCGGTTTTTGAAGACATGGAACCGGATCCGAAACCAGTCCAAACCGGTCCGATTCGGTTTTTGACTTTTTGGTCAATTCGGTTTTTTTCGAGTTTGGTTCGGTGTGGTTCGGTTTGGATTTCCGGTTTGCCGGTTTGAGTGCCCACCCCTACTCTCTAGTTCATATTTTATCTCAGGATGGTCATCCTTGCCCTCCGCCTGGTGCTTAATCTTTTGTTGTGTGGTTTTTCGTTTGTTTTGTTCTTTTGGCTTGTTTTTAGTTCTTTAGTTTGGTGTGCTTGTTCTGTTTGTTTGGTTGGGTTTGGCTCCCCTTTGGGCCTTTGCCGGTTGGCTTTTATGATATCTTTGTTGACCAAAAAAAAAAACGTATATTATTGATGGTGCTCTCCTGCACACCATTTTAAGAAGTTAAGGTGTGTTCAAATATACTAAAGTTTATTTACGAACACAGTGATGTTATTTGTACTACATTTATTCACTTTGTTGACTACTTTAATAGGGTGGGCCTTATCAATGTATTTGGAGCCTATTTGCATTAGAGAGGTGGTCAACAATGTGTTCAGTAATTGTAATAAACATAGCACCACTTTTACGACAAAGATGATTTAAATGGAGAGAAACATTTGCAATGTTTAATTTTAAAATTTACCTCATTTGGTAAGTAGGAAGAAGATAGGAAATTATAAATAGTTATCTCATCGGTCATCAACTAAACAAAGCTTAATTAAATACCTCTGGAACTTGGTGGCCTACTTTCTCTGCCTTCTGGGCATATTATTTTTAGTCTTTCTGAAAGTTTTTCATATGAAGGAATTAGAACTTAAATTATAACATCACATATCTTGTATTTAGAAAGAGAAAAAGTACTAAAAATACATGTGGTTTAGTCAGTCAGATATATGGAAGAAGATGAACAAAGTAAAAAAAAAAACTCACCTATGACTCTGTGGTTCACTGCTTGATGTTTGGGGCTCATCTTTTAGACTGAGTGAAGATAATGGTTTTGAAAGAACCTGCACAGGATCAGCCTCAGCCTCATGGGAGCTGCTCAAATCCACCGGCATTCTAATTGGGACAACTGCGTCTCTGTCGCAATTGAGAAACAATGGATGATTTAAGCCATGCTAGCACAAATGTACTGTTATATTAAACTTGAACATTTGTCAAATCCCTATATACATACCCATCAACACATCTGAGCAGGCAAAGGTTCATCTGAGCGGTTGTATAGCTACGAAACATGTTCTCAAGCCGCTTATCAAGTTCGGGAGTATCAGAAACTGGAAGAACATCCCAAATCTTCAAAACCTGGACATAATCTGAATTCTCCTGGAGAACATCTACAGACCAAATGAGATTCAGCAGCCCTTTAACTTTGTACTTCTGTAACACTTGAGCACAAGTCCCATGGCCTATAGTTCTTTTATTCTTGCGAGATTGGCGCCAACCATTGGCGAGCTTTGTTAATAAGGAAACCACTTCCCGATGGATCTCAGTGTCCTTAATCTTTTGTATGGAATTCTGAAATTCATTGGTGAAGCAAACCTATACAGGAAGAAGATTGATTTAATGCTACAAAACATAAAATCTGAACTCAAATATCCTAAGCACCAAGCCACTAAAAGTTTAATGTGGACTAAAAGAACGAATTCGCCTTTAAAGAGGCATGTTGTCCCATTCAAAGGAAATTTGTGCACTCTATAAGCTTTGATTGATAATGTTAGGTGCAACAGAACACTATATATTGGAGGCATGCAGAACAGCAGTCCAATGTAATTCGAACGAAAAGGAAACGTAGCAGCGCACCTTCCATTTGGCATTTTTGAACAGCAGAGAGTCAGAATTAAGTGGAATATGAACTTGGCCAAGCTCCATGAGGGCAACTGCAATGGCCTGAGCCAAGTTCTTTTCCTCATCAGCATTATAAAAACATTTGCGTTTCTTTGCGTCAAGAATTAGCTTCTTCCAAATAGAGTTACTTCTAATCAAAGTTGCTTCGTTCCCCAAAATCCAAAGACAGTGCCTACAGACACAAAGAAACAAATCAACTTCCTCAGAAGCACCAAAAATTCAGACAGTATAAGCTACTACATGTACAACCGCAATGTGACAGAAGCACCTTGCACGCGTTAGCATCACGTTTGCTCTTTGAAGATTGGAAATGAAACCAACATATCCTTCCTCGTTACATCTGACTGTGGAGATAATTATCACATCATCTTCACCACCTTGGAATCCATCAACAGATTGCACACTTACAGAGAATCCATCAGTGCCAGAAACTTCACTGTATTCTGTGACTCTCTCTTGAATTGCATTAACTTGAGCTTTGTAAGGTGATATTACCCCAACACTAACCTTCTTTTTTGTTCGAATAAATTCTGCGGTGCATAAAAAAAGTTACAGAAAAAACCTTCCAAGCATCACAATCATAAATGAAGCAGTTAAGAACCTCTACAGTAGATTACAGTAAAAATTACCTCTGTATAGGCTTGCAACAATCTCACAGACCACAGCAACCTCAACCATATTTTTCCGACTATGGCCGCGATCAAATTCTTCTTGTCCATTGGCTACATCTATAAAGGAATAGCATCCGTACATTTTTCCCGAAAGAAAGCACTTCTCATAGCTTCCTTGCTTGACATTTGGACCGTCTAATATCTGGTTGTTGTAAAACTCCCTTTTTGGGAATAAGCTGATTGATGGATGCATTCTATACTGGACATTGAGAAGGTGCCTCTCATGTCCCAACAGTAGAAGTCTTCCGAACAAACTTCTTCCAAAACCAGCCTTCTCGGAGATCTGAAAGTGCATTGTTCAAAATTCACATAAAACATAAAAGCTTTACAAACTTTTTAAACTATACGACACAAAGGACAAAATGAAACCTTGCTTATAACCACAGCAGGGAGTTGCCTCTCATCTCCTATGAGAACAGCATGGCGAAGACCCGGTAGTTGCAAAGGAATTGCTGATTCACATTCTTTAAGCTGAGCAGCTTCCTCAATCACTAACAAATCCAGGGGTGCCTTTTCCTCTGTCTGCAATTTAGCAGAGCTTGACACGGTGCAAAATATTAAGGAAGCATTTGCCAAGCAGAATTTCCTTATTTTCTCCAAATTTTTCAAATTAGGAACACAAAATTTACGAAGCCACCTCAGTTTACGAAGAAAATCTTTTAGAACTAATTGTGACCTCTCATTAGCAAAACCAACCTCACGCAGTAAAGATTTAAGAGAATTGAGCAAATCCAGAGCTCCAATCATGTCAGTCACAACCTCTAGTGAAATGCAAGAAGTTGGTAAGTGAGTGTACAAATTTACCATGCAAAACTCCACATGCTCACCGACTGAATTAAGTTTTTCCTTCACAAACTCCTCAAAGGTCTGAAAATCATTCTCATCATCCCTTGTTGAGTACTTTTGCTGTGGATCCTCAAGCAAACCTATCATTGACTCCAACCAATGTTTCCATCCAGTCCCAGGGTTAAAACACTGGGCCAGAATTTCAATACGATAATCAAGAAATACCTCAACAAGGTCATCATAATTATCGATCTTCATTCGCTCCCCATTCCCAAATAGAATTATATCTCCAAGTCCATACTTTCCATAATCAAGAGACTGATTAATCAATCCCAGGAGTCTCGCTGTCACTTCTAACAAGGCGACATTCGTTGGAGCACATGTTAGTGTTCTGCACTTCAACTTCGAGAGGGCAAGGAGTGACATAGCAACTGTCTTGGTTTTTCCAGTCCCAGGAGGACCCCATATTAGTTTGATGGTATTTTGGTGAGTACATTTACTCAAATTGATACAGTTCAAAACTGTAGCTTCTTGGGAATCATTTAGATCAGAGCCCATTGAGGGCCATCTATTTGAAACGGCAGCAGAGCATTTTTCCTTAGAAAAGCAAATTGAACAAGAATTCCCACCCTGTAAGAAAGAAACATAAATGCATTGTTCGAAGCTTTGCGAATCAATTAGCAACTAAACATATCAAACCATGCACTAAGAGTAGATCATCCTTATTCTGAAAACATAGAACAAGGCCTAATTAATGTGCGGGCATGATGTTAAAGAAAAGAAAAAAAAAAATTACCTGTGATGAATTGGGTTGCACTTGCAGCACATTCTTAATTATATTTGTGTTTGCCTTTTCTGAGATCAAAGCTTTCCATATGCGAACATTTGTTGTCATGTTGATCAGAAAGACAGCAAAAAGTTTTCGTCCTCCTCCTCTACTTATAGGCTTTGATGAGCGTATAAAGAGCCTATTATCTCTGCCTGGACGAACATACGCAATGAGATATGAATCTCTCAGCCTGTTCAAATGATCACTGCATGTTGGTCTAATATCAGTCAAGGCAATAAGATCTCCAGTCTGCGGCTCATAATTTTCGGCTTCTCCACTGCCCCTTATTATAATAACATAAGAAAAGTCCTTGGCATTTTTATGACGCTTAGGTGTAACAGCCAGAATTTCACGAGTAGGTGCCTGTGGCAGAGTCTCCATGCTTGAGAGTAAATCAGCATGTGTTTCCTCAACAAGCGAAGGAATGAACGTTTTCATGTAACTCTTCACAGTCGAAAATGTATCAGGAATTTCCGTCACCTGTAGTAATTACAATTTACAAACATCAAAGCAAAATTAACAGGCATGCATAACTCATCA
This sequence comes from Prunus persica, assembly GCF_000346465.2. Classification (NCBI taxonomy): domain Eukaryota; kingdom Viridiplantae; phylum Streptophyta; class Magnoliopsida; order Rosales; family Rosaceae; genus Prunus; species Prunus persica. The sequence continues at coordinate 20,019,723 of NC_034009.1, forward strand.
CATTGTAATTACTACATGACGAGATACGAAGAAGAGCAGACAAACCTGGTTTTTGTATAGATTTATGTTGAGAACATCCTCCATAGACCAGGAGAAGACCAAATCGATTAAGCCACTGTCAGCAACTCCCTCCTTTTCCACACTAGTCTCTTGATGATCCATAGCTGCTTACTGATTTTCTGATATTCGCAACGAATTCTTTGTAAGTGGAAGCTCAAGTCAATTGCTTAGCACCGAAGCAGAGCAGAGCAGCGAAAGAGAGCTTCCCACCAGCTGCATTTCATGTTTTCTTTTGCTTTGCAATAACAAATTGATACCCAAGCAACGAATAAAGGGCTAAGCTAAGTATAAAGTAACAACTTGTAATAATTAAAATTCATGTTAAAATAGAAAAAATGGAAGGAAAATAAGAGTGGTCTCGGTTCGACCTCATAAAGTTTAGACTATTGTGTGAATTATAAAAAAAAGAAAAAAAGAAATAAACATTATAAACATTTCTTTGAGAGGAAGAAAACAAACGGGTACAAGAACATTGGAAGTGCCTTTTCTTTTTATAAAGTGACAGCTTTTTCTTTTCTTTTTTTTCTTTTTTATTTGGTTAAGGGACGATTCAATAAAAGCACCACGGCAGAGGCCCAAAGGGGAGCCAAAACCCACCAACAAAACAGACAAGCCAACATGGAACCAGAAAAACTAAAACAAGAGGGGGGAAAAAAATTAAAAATTCCCAAGACATAGACAAGCCAAATAAAAAGACCATAATCCAACAAGGACAATGGAGCAAGGAACAGACCAAAGCAAAATTAACTCCAGAAAAGTAATTAGAAGAAAACGAAGATGAAAAATATAAGCCAAAGGATGTTTCCATTCATACACAAGCCAGAGTCCACTGTCCTACCTTTATTCAATACAAATTTGTATCTAATGCGAACAGAATTCAATGGATTGTAATTAATTTATAATTCAAAAGAGTTCGGCGATTTAACAGCTATAACCGTGTTCATATAAATGCAAATTCGTATTTTAAACTATTTATATGTAAGGAAAAATAAGTACATCCTTACTATAGAAAGTCTATATGTACTCATCCCTGTCAATTCCTTCTATTTGTTGGGGGTAATTATAAAGAAGAATGTTTGACTTGGTTCATAAATAAAATGCTGGAATAAGGCTCAAATTCAAGATATTGAATTAGTGTTGTTAATTTTCCATTGTTGCCATAATTGGTCATCCTTCTGATGCCAATTTTTTTTTTCCGGTTCTTCTTATCCACATTGTAGGGGTTTGAAGTTGGAATCTCTTATAACATTCGGAAGAGAATTATGCTGATCGTAATGGTTTTGAAATCAATAGTGATGCATATAGATCTATTTACTCAACAAGTGAATTTAAAAGTGCAAAAAGTGAAGTTTGATGCAATGCAATGGTTCATGCTAAGTATTTTAAATATGAGATAGTTTCGTATGATATCTAATTTCTTGGGATTAACCTGATTCTTGAATCTTTTTTGGTTTTTTTTTCGTGGGTGTTTTGATTGAAATGGTCTTTCAATTATTGCTCGAGTTTTATTTTGGTACACAAACTAAATTTTTCATTTCAGTAGTCTTTCAACTCTCTATTTAGTATCAAAACCGTCCCACCCATGAATTGATGCTGCTACATGGACAGGGACACCTGCGATGTTTCTTCAGAATGCCCCACCCATGAATTTCTTTCCATTTCTGGAAAATTCAAGGAATGTGCCAACAACTCTTAGAGACTTTAAATCCATGGATTTGTTCCCTCAACAAGATGGGTTTGGCTCCTCTGTTCCCATAGAAGAGGTTTCGTAGATCCATTTTCTGTAAATTTAAAGGCATTGTTGCAGCAAATAATTTTGTTCAGTTTATTGCACATGGACAAGTAGGAAGTTATATATAGCTAGGTCTGTTATAACTTGTATGTGAAGTATTTTCTTAGGCTCATTATGGCTTGTTCATCATGTGTCAAGAAATCTTCCCCAGGAGAGCCTCAAAAGGCACAAATGACCATATTCTATGGCGGACAAGTAATAGTGTTCAATATAATAATTGACAGAGAGAGGAATTGGGTGAGTTGCAGGGACGGACAGACTTTTAAGGTAGGACCATTTTGATAGTTGGGAGACCATGTCAATCAAAAACCCTTTTATTTATTTATTTTTTTTCATAGCCTGATTCTTGTTTCTAACGTAATACATGCACCTGAAGTTAAGTGGTTTGATTAGAAGCAGTTATCCATATTCTAATCCTCTCTTCTAATCCTAAACCGTAAACCCCAAACCATAATACATGCCAACGTTATTATTTATTATTTAGGATTCTATTATTATTATGATAATTTTATTTTATGTATTGATTTTTACTTTACTCGAAATGACAAATTTACCCTTATCATAACGGAAAATTGGATGAAATTCGAGAAACGTAAAGGGCAAGGGTTAAATTGGTTGTTTTAATGAGTTTGAGTGCTGAATTGGCTGGTTTTTAAGTTTGTGGGGTTGAGTTCGATTAGCATGATAATTCATGGGATAAAACTTTACTCCCAATTTTATTAGGTCATATTTGGGTTTTCCTGTTTATAATTTAGTTAAATATTATGGATGCTGGATATTTATTGGGCAATATGCTGATATAATCACTTTTCACAAGTGGTATTCTGAAATAATCAGGTTACAAATTGTGTTCTGATATAATCACTTTTGAACGTGAAATGACCAAACTGCCCTCCATATAAAAGCACATGTAGCAACCCGTTGCCACCCCTTTTCTGAAAGGGAACTTGTCTGAACTCAGCTCAACTCTCTCTCCTCTGTGTTGGAAGGTTGGCAAAAATTGGGGGAACTCCAGGTTGCGAGACATGTTCCCACTGAGCAATCCAGTTCGCAACCCATCCATCGTCATAACCCAGATGTCCTCAAATTTGGGACCCTAGTTTGGGCGCAGCGAAGCCGGAAGGCACGGCCTCCATTGTTGACCTCCAGATCGAGCTGACTGCTGCGATTCCACAGAGAAGGGAAAGTGGCGACTTCCGGTGTCGTTGTGAACGGATGTGAGTTGTGATATTGGTTTGGCAGTGTATGTGTATTATGAAATCGTTCAGCCCCTTTTCACCACAGAGGGCATAAAAGCTTAAATTTTCAGTTTGCACTTGTTGTGATATGTTGAAATTCATAGTTTGTGATATTATCTGCAGTGGGAGCTGTCTGGTGAACTTGAATTTTGTTTAAAATTGACCGAATGCGTGTATAATGTAGTGCAATGTGTTTGATAATGGTGAAAATAACAGCACACAGAAAAATCATATGTTAACTTTGTCTGGCCTAAAAATTTGTAAATACGGCTAGTGTTAGGCTCAATTTAGATGCTAATGTGGGGAATTTATTGGCATTCTGGGTTTGTTTTGGTAAGAAGTATAGTTTGTGTGTTTTGGTTTCGAATTTGGTAATTGAGCTTGTACTACATTATACGCTTTCTATCACAACCTGATCCTTTTGTTGAAGGCGTTTACATTTGTGCAAAAGACTTGGAGGGTTAGAGGGTTCATATTTCTGCCATTGTATGTGTATGTTAGTTTGTTAATAACTTGGAACCCACAGATATGTACAAAATCAGAAAAAAAAAACAAAAAGGAATAAAAGTTAATTGTTGAAGCAGCTACAATTTGAGTTTGAAGATTTGAGGATTTAGAAGATGATATGTGTAGTGGAATGATTGTTGTGCATGTTTTTATTCATCTATTTTGTATTTTTTAGTGTTATGAATCGGTGTAGTAATTATTTATGTTTTTTGCAGAAATGGATACAGTTGGAATTTTGGTATGCTACAATGGAAGTTGGGTTAAGAAGGATAACATTTAGAGTTATGAAGGTGGGGAGGCTAAAGGCATAATAGTGTCACGGAACGTAACGTTTTTCGAACTTGTTGAACGCATTTATAAGATCATGGATGCAGAGCCCACGAAATATAGTGTCACATTGAAGTATTCAGTTCCTGTATCCGCATCTGTCAGTAAGCAGATAAGGGTTGAAGACAATGATGATGTTCAATATTTTCTCAAGTACAACACAGATGTTATGGCCTCTAAAGTAACCCCTTTAGTAGCAAGCTCGAAAAATATCGAAGGTCATGGTATTGAAGGGTGCAATGGCATTGTAAGCGTTGAGAGTAGCAATGCTCCTGCTACCTTTGTTGTGGAACGAAGAAATGTGGCAATTGCGCACAATGAAACTGAAAATGGTGGGAATGGTTTTAATTGGAGTGATTGGGTTGAAGAAGTTCATTTTGAAAGCGGTGAAAACATAGTTGCTGATTTGTATCAACCTAGCAATGAAGAGGAACCGTACTCTGCACCAATTGTGCATCCTCATGAGGACAGCAGTGCGGAACCCTCCACTGTGCAGTGTAGACAGGTGCAATCTGAACCTCCCCGGCAATCAAGTTCGAGTGAAATGCATACAATTCGGGTTGATTCGAAGCATGGTGAGAGTGTGGAATATATTGGTTATGGTGGAGGCCTTTCGTGCATAAATTGGGAAGCAAATTTGAAGGTTGGCCGAGTTTATCCAAATAAGATTGCCCTTTTAAAAACCATCAGTTTAGCAGCAATTAGAGGCCACTTTCGGTTCAGAACAGTCCAATCTGGGAAGCGTCGGTTTTGTGTTCGCTGTTGGCAGGTGCCTTGCCCTTGGAAACTTCGGGCATATAAGGTTGGATTACATGAGTTTAAGGTTGTTAAATACGATCCACTTCATGAATGTGATCTGAGGTTTGTAAGTAGTCACCATCCTCAAGCTACGGCCGAATTGGTGTCTGACTGTGTTAAATGGAGATTTCAGGATTCGCGCAGCATTTATACTGCAGCTGATATAAAGACAGATGTGAAAAAAAAATTTGGTGTCAGCATAAGCTACTCTACAGCTTAGAGAAGCCGAGAGTTAGCTTTCAAAACAATGAGAGGGTCTGCAGAAGAGTCGTATTCCCTTCTCCCTTCCTATTGTTATGAGTTGGAGCGTACAAATCCGGGAACTTTGACATACATTCAGACTGATGCAGCCGACCACTTCTTATATTTTTTTATGTCAATTGGTGCATGCATACGAGGATTTAAGTCGTCAATGCGGCCCGTGATTGCTGTTGATGCTACCCATTTGAAGTGCAAGTATAAAGGTGTTTTGTTTGTTGCGACCGCATTTGACGGAAATCTCAACATATATCCTGTTGCCTTTGGGATTGGAGATTTGGAGACCGATGCAGCATGGGAGTGGTTTTTGAGAAAATTACATTGTGCAATTGGTGATTGCTCGAATCTTGTTGTCATATCTGATCGCAATGTTAGCATACAACATGGGTTGCGTAGAGTTTTTCCTGGGGCAAGCCATGGTATTTGCTTTTATCACTTGAAGGGCAATATGAAAGCCTCATTTCACTTGAAGCAACGGGATCCGATATTGGGGTATTTTATAAGGGCAGCGAAGTCTTATCGTCTAGCGGAGTTCAATCGTCACTTCTCGATGATAAACAATGAGCGAGTGCGAACTTATCTACTACGTGCAGGCGTTCAGAAGTGGTCTCGGGCCCACTGTGATGGACGACGCTATAATGTGATGACAACGAATATTGTGGAGTCCATTAATTCAGTTCTTCGTTTTGCAAGGATGCTTCCGGTCCTACACTTGATCGATGAAATCACAACTTTACTTCTCACTTGGTTTAGTTAACGTCGAGATTTAGCAATGAAATGTCATTCTACATTGTGCCCTGATTTGGGTGAACAGAAGTTAAGGAAGAGGTTAGACGCTGCGTCAAGGATGAATGTGGTCAAAATCAATGATGTTGAGTATAATGTTCTGGATGGTGATTTGAACGGTCTGGTGCACTTGGCAAACTGTAGTTGTACGTGCAGGAAGTTTGACTTGGAGCAACTCCCGTGCAAGCATGCTATTGCGGTATGTCGGCACTTGAATTTGAACCCCTACTCCTTTGCCTCTTCTTATTATACACGAGCTACATGGGCAGCGGCATATGCTGAATCTATTTATCCTGTACCACCTAAAGGCACATGGGTTATTCCCGAACATTTGAACAATGTCAACATGCTTCCTCCTGTTTGTAAGGTTATGCCGGGCCGTCGCAAAATGCAAAGAGTACCTTCCAAAGGAGAGGACTCCCGGCAAAAAAAATGCTCAAGGTGTGGTGTCAAGGGCCACTACCGAAATACATGCAAACAATCTGTCCCTCTTAAGAACTGAAGTGTCTAATTGCGCATATTGTACAGTTGTTCAGTTTGTACCTCAGTTGTCATCAACTGTGAAGTTCATGAATAGGTTCGGTGATGCTGCATACATGGAAGTCCGTCAATTAAACGGTCATGTGAAGCATATGGAACAAGGTAACAAGTTCCTTGCAATGAGAGCCTATTATTAGTAGCAATTTGTGAACATACAGTTCCACCTGTTTTATGGAAACCAGCTGTTATTTAACAGTGTTCCACTGGCCAATGTGTCTTACAGATTAGCATTTCTATTAGTTTGTGATGTACCTTTTATTTTCATTTAAATTGTATTCGATTTGCTGTTGTGAAATGTGATTGTAGTCACGTTCGCATCACTTGGTTTCCTTTCCTACACAACGTTATGTCCTGTCTTTATATGCACCGTATTGGTATTGTATTGTACCTTTGTTGCCATCGTATTGGTATTGTATTGTACCTTTGTTGCACGGCTATTGGTAGTGTAATGAAAACGGTTTCTGTCCCAAATGAAAGGGCCTAGAAGGCTAACTAAAATGTAATTATTTGGGAAACTATCCATGCAGCTACACATGGTGAACACATCACTACTATCGTTATATGGACTTTTCAAATAGTTAATTATTCACTTCATGTCACACACACAGAGGAACAAACCCTTCCCCATTGGTGTGTGATTAGTGCCTATGGACTCTGGTACCTGTAACTTTTCCAATCCAACCTGTTTTGCAAAATAACAAAGTCAGTTATTAGTGTTCTATATTGTTGGTCACAGTGTCCGTGGTTTGTATCCAATTGCCTTAAGGTATCAATACATGTCCCATATTTCCATGGATATTCCGCGCGTCATAACCATCGATCTGTCCGAAACCCTCCATATACACGACCATTGCTAGAGTCACTGTTTATAATTACTCAGATGTAGAGGCTATAATATGAGGTGTATATCCATAAAGCAGCAATAAAACCGTACTATAAGCACAATACGATTACAATATGTGTCAATAATTATACAATACAACCACAATATACATCCTTAATGCTTGTAATATGAGGCCAATAAACGTTTAATAAGCACACCTCCACATTACAGTACTTCATATTTATACAAACTAAGTAATTTCCCACTCAACGGTGAGAATAAGAGGAAGGCGTAAACAAGGCACCACATTCAAACAAAAGCCACCAAATACATACAAAATGATTCCACCCGTACTTACCCTGACCCGGCTACAGAAACCCTTCCACAAAATCACCATGTTTACAGGTCCATGAATAGATCCAATTCTTTGGTCTTCTTCCTCGCTGCATGCACAAGGCTATGATCAGCCATTCCCTGGCCACCCTTATTCAGCACCTGCCAGACACCACCAACATCTATTTCGCTCCAATTGTAGTCTGGTGACACGACGGAAGCATAATCCCGGAACATCTCAAACCCATTGTTAAAACATTCAACCAGTTTATGGTTAAATTCTTCAGATTCAGTGAATTTTTGGACAGCATCTTTCTTTGTTTCTTCCAATTGTAACGTCAAGGAGGCTAACTTCGCGCTTCGACTTTGGGCTTTCATTGTTTGCTTAACTTCTCTAGCAAATGCTTTGTTCAGCTTGTTCGTCAAGTTGCCCATCACCTGGCCATGAATATCGCATTTGGTTTCCCACCAATCCGTTGCCGTACACAAATATTGGAGGTGATGCTTCACTTCAGCTATTTTCTTTAGCGGATCAATGTTGTCTGCCTCACTTCCGGATGACGTGGGATCGTTATTTGGAGTCCCAGGTGGAGATGGGAAAGGGACATGCCATGGCTGGTCTCCTGGGTAACTAACAACCTCGTTTGGAGGGATTACGTCTGACATCTTCAACTTCAAATGGGGATAATGCATACATGCACCCTGAAAAACAGTTAACGTTACAAAATCAATCTGGAGCTTCCTTTTCGTTACCAACAATAGGGTGAGCTTTAGTACAGCTTTCGTGTCTGATATATATGGAATTGAATGAGTAGGTTAGACCCTCTTATATAGACGAAGTTGTCTGTTTTATATTGCTTTCAATGACTACATTACAAAATCAGTCTTCAGTTATTACTCCTCTCTGTCACTGACAGCATTGTAATATGCCCATTACAGTCGGACCAAATACGAAAATACACACCTGTCAACGTTGGAATAATCGGCCGTACCAATATACACACCTGAACAACAGTGACTACACAAATTACACACAATCTTCATCACAATTCTATACTATATTAATATTGAAGGTGCTGCCATATGAATAACTCCCTTAGTAGCAAGTTCCCCATTAACTCATTTTACCAACTGTACAGACTTGTTCATAAATTACAAAGTATCCCCTACAAATGACGACAATAGGCAAGTCCATCTAAAAACAAAATAATACCACCAAATCAGTCATATACAGTCCCATCTTCCGAAATTTAAAGGCGAATAAAACGTCTGGTGGGATGAATACACCTACAAATATTTGCACATGGTACAAAATAAGAGTTAGGAATTCACCGTTATATACAAAAATGGAACTCATATCAAGGAAAACATGCACCCTGAAAAAGGAAATTGGAAACACAAATACTTTCATGGTCCATTTTTGTAATTGGCCAATTCATTGTCAAATTACCGTACTCATATATTTGGGACAATTTATAGTTTTGGTACATGAGGGAAATTGGGGAAAGAGGACAAAATGAATAAATTGCAAATTCAACAAGGGTCCCATACAACAACCACCAACCAATGGTAAACAATAGTTATATACAGCTGTTATTATGCACAGCCCAAGTCAAATGTGTTGCCCAACAACTCCCGCCAATAACTCCCGCCTAAAATTGGACCCAACAACTGCCGCCAATAACTCCCGCCTCTTCAGCACAGTCATTTACTCCTGGTCATTAATACCTCCCACTATTTAATTGTAACCCAGCTGCATCCACCCAACATTTCCATCACACTTACTCTGTCAAACCCCCTGCCTGCGCAACTATTTCACCTACATCACAATGAATGGCAGTTTGGTCAAACTAATGGCCACACCAACCCACAGTAAATACCCAACACCCATGGACCCCAACCCCACACCAAACCCAACCATTGCCATTACTAAAGGAGGGGACACTGAAACACCTGGCAAAGCAGCAACAGAAGACACTGAAGACTGGGTCCATGGACTGCAGCAATGTCGAGCCAATACCATGTTCTGGAAAAATCTCCATGCAGACATAGTTAGCAAAATTAAAGAGGGCCAAGCTAGGTGGGGTGTCATAAAAAAGCGCACAATTCGGGCGCGTTATCAAGCCCGGATGCATCTCCTACATATGAAGGCTGTCAGAGCTAGACTTGAAAATGCCCCTGCCAGTGCAGTTATTGCATTCAAAGAATCAGACGAAATGGCTCAGCTGAAGCAACAACAACTGGAATCCGGCTTCGAACTATTTAGGAAGTTTGCACAAATTGTGGATGTAGAAGGAAAGTGGGACATCACTGTGGGAGGGGTCATGAACTTAATGGGTCGCGGTCGCCGCATTTGACGGGTATGCAACTCGAAATTCAGCCACAGCCAGAGGGTTTGCCTTGTAATATTACCATGGCTACTATTGGGGACAAACCCAGTACAGTGGAATTTTTGACGTGCCCTGTTTTTGTAATATATACGTATGAGGTGCCCTTTTTTTTTATTTCGTTTGTTTTCTGTTGGGGAAAGGGGGCCTCGTTGGTACATATGTATAATGTAAGCCGCAGGTGCCGTCTTTGTTAAGATTGTATTCTGTAAGTTTGAGGTCACCTCTTTGTAAATTTTGTCTTGTGTAAGTTTCACCTGGATTGTTATTTTATTTTGTATGCTGCCAGGTTGAGGTGGCCTTCGTATTATATGTACGTTTCAGGTGCCTTTCTTTTGTGTTGTATGCAGGAACTTTGATAACTGCAGTTGATGTAGTTTGGCTGCATTCATTTCATATTCGATATAACGTAATTACCTTCCACATAGTTCAGATTTGTAGACTTGTTCAATGACATTGCAAAACCAATACGCAAGACAGTATAAAAAATGTTATAATAGCTGTACCAATTTCACATAATGCTGAGGTTACATTGGAATGCCAATATAACACCAATATCGGGCATTATAAAACCAATACAAATCAATAGCGATACAATAAAGTTACAATACGATACCAATATAGTGCCACTGTCCTACCAATACGTCATTCATCAACCAATATACAGACAACTAAGAATGGCATGTACTGTATATGCAAGTGTATACCATGCCGTATTTGTCATAAACTAAGGCTATGAATAACATTGGGCCCAATCTATACTTACTGTTGGCAATGGTAAATATTGGAAATTTTTTTTGTTCCTTTTTAAAAACACCCCATTAACTCCAGGTATCATGTTTGTGCACTCACACCATGTTACTGAAACATTGTGCACATGCAAGTGTAACCCTTTGAATTTGGGATGACCCTCTTCAGCACCCTAAATATCGCACAACGTGAACAACAATTCATACCCTCAAAAACAAGAAGATGAGTAGGAGGAGCCTCCGTCCCGGTGAGGGTGAGTCAGTGACGTCTCGGTTGCCCGGTCAAGACGCGACTTCAAGATCTCGCTGGGAAATGGAAGCTGCGAGTTCAGTGTGTTCACGGCTGTGCTACTGTGGGAACGTTGTCAAAACGCATACATCGTGGACGGTTTCTCATCCTGGAAGGAGGTTTCAAGTATGTGCAAGGGTAAGTTTAATAAACGTGTAAGTTTTAGCTGACATTTGGGAATTGTCTGTATTCCAAATCTGATGCTGGCTGTCTTTGTTTGAAAACATTGCTTCCATTTCTGCAGAGGAATGGATGTACATTTTGGGAATGGGCTGACCCAGAGATGTGTGACAGATCGAAGCACATCATTCCAGGCTTACTTAGGAAAATAAACCGCTTGGAAGAAGAACAAAACGCTGGAAAAGGAAAGATGAAAAACCCATGGTTTTGGGTCTCTGTTTTCTTGGTTGGAATGGTCATTTATTTGTTGTTTTCCAAATGTAATAGGACTCCTGGTCATCTACAGTTGGCAGGTTAAAGTTGGTTAGGTTATAGATGTAATGGAACAGGTTTTATTTAATATAAATCAGTGATGGCAGAGATGGTCGTTTTCTATTGGTTTCATCTTGGTTTGAAAAGGCAAACACAAAAGGCATAGCCAATAACCCCAGGCTCAGGTATTTTGGTATCAACTCTTATGCAGCCTCAATCGTCAGACCAATTATTCCACGTAAACATGAGAAATAACTAAATATTTGACGGTGAGGGACCTCCCAAAACTACAACTCAATGACGTGAAACAATAGAATATTTGAGCTTGTAATTGGCCCAGCCGAGCGTTAATGATAATGTTTGTGCTAACGAACCCCGACATTTCCGTCCGGATCGGATTTCAAAAATGCATATACAAAACAAAGTATTCAACCTAACTAAACTAAACTAAACAGTCGACAATGCACTGTCGTCTCATGTTTACAGGTCCATGACATAGCCACCCAATATATACTTTCAACTGTCACGAAAATGAACACCCTAATATATTGCCAAATGAGAGTCGAATATTTCGCTATAGTGGCGATAAAATAATGGAAAAAGCTACAATGTGGGTGGCCCCAAAAAATTGCATTTCGCTGCAACTTGTGCCAAATTATGGATTTACAGGAATTTGTTAAGCACAGAATGTCAACAATTAGTTCTAACAAAGGAAAGTGAATACAGCCCTTCTACCATGGAAGACAAGTAGAGTTGAATTCCGTTACATAAATGAACACCCTGCAACCTACTACAAAATCACCCCACTTTATTGCGTGGTGAGCAAAATGTCAAAAATTGTGCCATGTTACGCAAAAACTGATACTAAGTTTCAAGATTCACAATACGACAAAACATCCTGCAACTTCTTTCACATACATGTACAGAATCTGAGATGTCAATATGGGTATGAAGCTGGAAGGACCACCTGCAGAAGGAGGACATATGTGCCACTTCAGCATTCATATAAAGGGAAAATGAGATGTCATAAGACATGTTCAATTTGAAGAAGTAATTGTTTGAACCTTTCATAAAGAACATGAAACAAGTTTTGGATTACACACAGTCGGAGTTCAGAACATATGACATACGTGAATCAGATGCCAGTTGCGAAACATTGACATTACCATCTATAGTGTTCAAATCCCCAATACCCTAAACTTTGATGAACAAAAGTAGCCATTTTTAGTAATCACAGTTGGACAAGTTCCCAACATAATGTAAGACATTTTTAAATGAACACTGACATCACAGGTGAGTACGTACGACGTAACTACAATGAAGTAAATAACAACGCAATTCCAAAGGCAGTAGTTAACAATAAAGCAGCAATGAGGTCAGATTAGGACTTTTACCTCATACATAGGCCTCCCCCCTGAAAGCCTCGATTGCAAGCTTCAATCGGTAGTAGCCAAACTTGGATGGGTCAATGGTATGTAAAGGAATGCCGGCACTAAGGTACTCGATATATTTGACTGTCATAATGCCACATGAAGTACTGTCCACCCGAGCAGTAGACAAGTTAGAAGTGCACTTATTGATAACATCCGAGTATAGTGATTTAAAAGAACACAGCTTACCCATCACTTTGTTGAGGAACATCGGAAATTCTGCAAATTGTGAATGGGTTAAAGTTTGACATGTCAGTCCCCTTTCTCTTCACCGCTTCAACCTCCGATTTCTCATAAAACCTCATTTCATGCAGCACCTTTGCAAGCGTATGGGTAATAGGCTCCATGAATCGGACAAGCATACTGTTGGAGGTAAAATCAGAATACGAGTCATAGACAGTGACAGTATGTCGCACAAAGTCGACTTCTACTACCACCCAATGGGACTGTCGAACATTATACGGGAGATAGACCTTGCGCACTTTCGTCCATGCTTGCGCATACCCATGTTGCCATGACCCATTGACAAAGTGGTGTACATTTTTGAGGTAGTTAGGGGGAGGGTCAACAGTCCTTGCAGCATATTGTTTCCTCGTGACTCGTTTCCCACTTGGCATTGCAAACGGCTGTAAAAATTGCTGCAACCAAGTGTGAAAGACACGTTACATAAACCCAAACCAAAGCACCAAAAGGAGAGACCTACATGACTCCTACCAATGCAAGAACTGCAGTGACACATAATATAGATACAAAAATACCTGCAGACAAAACTCGGCGGTTGTCCACTCCCTTCCAAATAGTTGCGGATGAGAGAGTTGTCTTTTGCGTATTAGAAACATGGCCATGTCAAGGTGCTGCTATTTCAGAACACAACAACCGCGTCAATATCACAACAAATGACACATAGTCAATGTCATCAAATAAGAGATTGCTCGAAATAAAGCCGGGTTCAAATTGTTACCCTCGAGCTCATCCATGCAGTTTCATCTAACAGTTTGTAAAAAAAATCTGCCCCAACTTCAAATGGTTCGAGCTCCAGCTCCACACTACAAAAACAACACTTGTAAAGGTAAATTGAAATATAATAGACAAGTGGAACACCTTGTATAATATGACAATGACACACACATGTATAGTATAGCTGCGTATAAATTGTTTGCATACATCAAAAAACAAGTATATTGGTTTTGCCAAGATACAAATCCTAACCTGATGTCAGTTTTCCAAGCCCTGCAAAGTTGTATGATAGCCTTCACATCGTCCATGGCCACGGGTTTTGTTGGATCAAAACGGGGCTGAGGTGTCTGTGCATGCAAATCAGTAACCTTCCTCTTTTTCCTGGAGGGATCGGTGAATGGACTCAACAATGGTGTCGCAGCCCGCTTAAGTCTGCACCCTTTGCCTTCAGCATCTGGTTTCCGAACCGTGGCAGTAGCCTCGTTGTCCCCTTCATCACCAACCAGACTTATGTTACATTTCATGGGAGGCCTGACCTTGCATCCCACCCCCTCAATTTCTGTCTTCTTCCAATCCTCTAACAAATGTAACATCGTTTTTACAAATAATTCTATACCCATTCCCATCTTCCGGAGTAGGAAGGAGGGCATCTTCAACACTAGGAAGCTTCACATCTTCAGAGGTAGGAACCTTGTGAGGTTGTTGGTCCACTTGCCTCTCACGAACTGAAGTTTCAATTTCAGTGTCTATGACTTCCATGGCTGGGAAGGGTTCCACTCCATCAGCAGGGACTTCTGCTTCCCTTGCAGCCCCTTCTTGATCTGAGGCTGGAAAGCCTTCCACTCCATCACCACAGACTGCTGCTTCCATTTCACCCCGTTCTGTATGCATGCCTGGGAAGGCTTCTACTCCATCAGCTGGAACTTGAGTGTCCATTTTAGGTGCTGCTGTAGTCGGACTAGTAGGTTCATTTAAGGGTGACAATTCATTCTGCCCTCCTTCATTCATCTGAGCAGTACAGACTTCCTCATGGCCTTCTCCACCATAATTTTTTTTTAACTCCTCCATCTCCAACTTCAAATAATGTTCGACTTCAGCAATTTTTAGGGTCAAATCCCGAATAGCCTTTTTATTTCTGTCACACTTGTTCTCATGCTTCAAACAGTTCTTCTGTACAATAGCTTTCAAGTCACGAACTCTGTTCCTGAGCCCCTGATTTGAACTACGTAGCTTAGCCAACTGATCCTTAGTGCTGCGTAATTGATGCTTCAAAATGCGAACGTCATTAACAGACCCTTTGGCCTGCATACATTCATGAATGCAACAGTTAGAAAGCTTACAAAAAACCAGGAAACTATTTCCACTTCAATCCTATCGTATTCGCTATATTTTCACAACATTGGAAAAAGGTCATGCTCACCTTAGAAGAGGAGGGAAGGGTGGCTGTTTCCTCAACATCCGCGTCTTTTTCTTCACTAGAAGTGCCGGTTTTTTCTTCGGCCTCATCCCCAAATAATTCAACCATTTCTTCTTCGTTGTCATCATCACCCCAACTCCAGTAAGGTTGTTGCTTCTCAATATCTGTTGGCCGGAGAAGTTGCACATCAACCTCCGATTGAAACACATAAAAAAAATCAGTGAACTTTGTAATTTTTCCTAATCATAACATCACTAATACAAACAGATCTAACCTCAAAGTTTTCAAAAACCTGACTCATAACCTCCCGAAAACGGGCCACCGTGTTGCTCCTCCAATGTAATATTCGAGGGATGTGCCTATTGTCTTCATGGACCGTGAAATGCAATGCTTCCAATGCTGGGAACACTTCAAAAGCCCAAATCTGTTCACAACAATGAAACATCAATATCTGTAAATGTATATACATCAAATAGTTAATTGCTGGATATGTGTTCACCTGAAGAGCGAAGCCAAACCCCCTTATGATGTACTCTCTTGGTCTACCACTTCGCATTCTTGTCTGCACTCTCTTTCCACTTTGTTTGGGCATTTTTCTTTTTTGGGGCACTTTGACTCGTTGGTATTCAGCACAAACTGCCCTCAACAGTGAAGCATTTGTCATTGCATATGACACTGCGCCCCATGGATACTTGTCAAACTCCTCTAGGTCTTCAGCCAACTTCAAATAGCGCATGTCAATAAGCACATGCTTTTCAGTACCCAATAGAACAAAATTGGCAAAATAGACCATTCCAAGCTTTAACGCATCCTCATCATCTGTGCACTCGATGAAGGCGGTGTGTAGGTCCGAAAGGGTGGCAGGTTTATTGCTGCTGAAGTATTTTCGCTTCAACGAGCAATTTTCATTTGTCGCCTTCGGCATGAAAGGGAGCTTTCTAAACCTTAGCCCCGTGATGAGGCAAAATTGTTGGGCTGTGAATTGTATCAACTTGTTACCCACAATGAATTTTATCCCGTTCACCTGTGTAACTGTCTTAGGATCAGCCTTCCTCATCAACAGGCCGTGGACAATTTGTGAATTCCACTTCAGGTCCTCTATCAGTAATAGATGACCAAAACAACTTCCCTCGAACCTCTGTAACTGCTGCGTATTGAACTTCGCCTTTATTGTTGTAATGGCGGTCCTTGTGTGTGAAAGGGCAAATGGCTTTCCTTCGTACTTCTCATCCTCAGGAATCATAAGCTTTGCTTTACAAGCCATTCTCAAGTTCCCTGCACAACAACATCATACATATGGATCATTGGTTACCCATATTTCATACGTACATTACTCAAACTAATACTTTCAACCCATTTTGATATATGTATATACATATGACAAAACCATAAATGTTTTTAAGCCTCTTTTCTACTCTCCAACTCTCTCCACACTCTCCTCTTATCTACATTCCCTTCTGCCAAATGTACATCCCATTCCATCAAAAAACCAAATACCACCCAAGTCTGAAAACAATTTCATCAACCACGGATCCACTTCATACAGGGTTTGGGCGAAATGGCTACAAGAATTACTCCAAATGCATCAATGCCTACTAAAATCTACTCATATGCAATACAGTACCACACATGGAACATCAGTATTCACAGTTATGGACTCTGTGTGCAAACTAGACACGTCAAAATGTTACTGCAACTGCAACTGCTAAACCTAGATGGATGAACATGCAATTTCTAAACAGATACTGAAGCCCCATAAAATACCATTTTCAGACATATATCACAAGCTGCAAGCAAGGAATAACAACACAATTTAGCAGGTTTTATACCACAGGGAACAGAAAATTTCCACGCCAACTAACTTTAGTATTTCAAAATCACATAATTAACCATTAACACTGGAAGGGTGCAAAATATGCTACTACGTGCTGAAACACCAATGATACCAACAAATTTACTTGTGCATTATTACTCAACACCTAATTCAGGGCCTACTGAGGTAATGGTGTGTTATAATGGAATAGCCCTTGCCACCAGAATAATTTCCCACACTAAATATGACTCATAAAATGGAAGTGAAAATAAGCATCACAAACAAACCAATCCTATATGACAAATAGCAATTTGAGGCACTGCATCGTCCATAGAGCAAAATCAATACACCAATACAAGTTTCATCCCAGCATGATCTACTTCACAGTTAAATTACATTATTATTGCAATCTCTCTAATTACTAAACTTCACAAATTCAGTCAGAGGTTAGTGAAATTATCCTTCTCAAATGATAACCATACAAAAACACAAACTAGTCAATAACAAATACAAAACCTACCTTAGAATCACTCCTTCTCTGCACAGAACCGAATTCGAAATCCCAGCAACACCTACAGTAAATCGCGACTTTTGTCCTAACCGACTCTCACAGGATTGAGAAGGAGGAGGACGTTTGTGAACAAAGTCCTAACCGAAACCAAAATTTAGGGTTTTTTTAGGCCCTGAAGGAGCAGAGAAGAAGAGAACGACGTCGATTCAAGACTCGAACTTAGAGGGAACTGAGACATCGTTTAAGGGAGAGAGCATTTAACGATTAAACCCTCTCTCTCACCGTCAAGAGCCCCCTCACCAAACCCTAACATTGACTGCAGAGAGAGAACGACAGAGTGCTGCTTAGGTTTTCGTGACAGAGGGAGAAATAGAGTGGTGGTGGTCGATGGACACAGAAACCGCCGAGAGAGGAAGAGAACCGTGACTGACCGCTGAGAAAGGGAGAGAAGCCAGGTGCGTTAGGTCGCCAATCAAAGGCCAATAACTCCCCAATACATGTGCTTTTATATGGAAGGCAGTTTGGTCATTTCACGTTCAAAAGTGATTATATCAGAACACAATTTGTAACCTGATTATTTCAAAATACCACTTGTGAAAAGTGATTATATCAGCATATTTCCCATATTTATTTTGCAGTACGCGAATGGGAATGGGAATGTAAGTAGCAGAAAAGAATGCTCAGTTGGCAGGGCCACTTGTGAATGTGAAGCATGAGGATGGTGATGACTGATGAACAATTGCAAGTAGGCGTTACTTTTCCTTTCTATTATGTTTATATGCTTATATAATTTTATAAATGCTCTCTGCTTAGATGTGTTTGTGGGTGAGAAATACCCATTGTTCTAAATGTTCAGCCACTCAAAAGGAGTGAGGCTTGGGATCTATTTTGCATGAAAGCTCTCTCTAGCTGTTCAAATAGATTTTACCCACCAGAGCTTTGAATTCAAAGCCAGGGATCTTGCTGGAAAACACTAGGCATTGTAGCTTTGGGTGCTCTCATGTCAACCAAAAATTGGCTAAGCTTCAATGATTTACCCAATCATCTTAAGCTCGGTTGCATTTTTCCATAAGATTATTTGATTCAGTGTAAAAACGCTTATTCGACTTTGGATAGCAGAGGGGTTTGTGGAACAAGTTAGAGGGGCTAAGGGAGTGTTTGGAGCTGTCACATGAGCAAGGACTTCCCTCTCCTTTTACATATTGTTCCCCTCATTCAGGAACGGAGAGTTTTAGCTGACGAAAATCGAAACTTTGGCACCTGTTAGATTGAATTAGTTTGAATTGGTCAGTGTTGAGTATCTAACGCAAAATAATTGGCAACGAGTGGTCATCCAAGGTTGTCCAAGGCTCGAAATTCACTATGTGAGATTTTATATTCTCGACAACGGTTGGTGGACATTGTTCTAGCTCTGGTGCCAGTTCTCTTGGGTTTTGAACCAAAATTGATAGAAACTAGAGCCTTAAACACCTTATAACAAGGGGAAGGACCCATGGATGCGTGATATAAAGTAATATAATTGGTTCTTCATTCATATAGTTCAGAAATTGTTTGATCAAGTAATCAAAGATGAACATATTTCAACTTTCTCTATATCAGGTAATGGCTAAAACTTTGATATATATGACATCTCACGGATGTACAACACCTTCTAATTCTTCTGTTGTTGTTGCTGCTGCTGCTATGCTGCACACCGTTTTCAAAAGTTGTGTTAAAATATACCAAAGTTTATTTATGAAAAGATGGCTTAAATGGAGAAGCATTTCTATGTTATCTGGTAAGTAGGAAACTAAGCAAAGCTTGATTACCTCCTCAACCCGGTGTCCTTCTTTCTCCACCTTGTGGACATGTTACTCTTTCTGATAATAATTTATATGAAAGAATCAGTACTTAATTGCAACAATCAATGAGCCCAAATTAGAGAATTGTGTTCATTTACATATCTTGTATTTAGAAAGAGAGTGAAAATCTTGAGCCTAACATACCACCTAGTTTCTAACAAAACATGTAGTCATATGGAAGACGTACAGAGTAAACACTCACCCACTACTTGATGTTTGTGGCTCATCTGTTAGACTGAGTGAAGATAACGGTTTTGAAAGAATCTCCACAGGATCAGCCTCACGGGAAGAACTGCTTGAATCTACCGGGGATCTCATCGGAACAACTTTGTCTCTGTACCAATTGAGAAACAATGGATGGATGATTCAAGCCATGTCTATAGAAACCTTTTAATCAGCACAAATGTACTGTTCTATTCTATACAAGTTTAACTTTTGCTAAATTTCTATATGTACACAATGAATAAATTCACAAGAAAAATTAAAAGTGAGTGCATACGTACCCCTCAACACATCTGAGCAGGCAGAGGTTCATCTTATCAGCTGTATAACTACGAAAAATGATCTGAAGCCGCTCCTCAAATTCGGGAGTATCAGAAACTGGAAGAACATCCCAAATCTTCATAACCTGGACGTAATCTGAGTTCTCCTCGAGAACATCTACAGACCAAATGAGATTCAGCTGCCCTTTCACTTTATACTTCTCTAACAGCTGACCACAAGCCCCCCCATGAACTATAACTCCTTTATCCTTGCAGGATTGGCGCCAACCGTCAGAGAGCTTTGTTAATAAGGAAACCACTTCTCGACAGATGTCAGTGTCTTTAATCTTTTCCATGGAATTCTGAAATTTTTTGGTGAAATAAACCTATACAGGAAGAAGATTGATTAATGCTAATACTAATATACGAAGAATAAATGCTGCAAAACACAGAATCTAAAGGCAGAACGAATTCGCCTTTAAAAAGGCATGTTCCCCTATTCAGCTCTCCCTGGATAATTTATACATGTAACAAAGGAGATTTGTGAAGTCTATAAAGCCTTGATAATTTAGGTGCCATGTCGAACTCGAACGAAAGGGAAATGTAGCAGCATACCTTCCATTTGGCGTTTTTGAACAGCAGAGAATCAGCATTAAGTAGAATATGCAGTTGGCAAAGCTCCATGAGGGCTGCTGCAATGGCCTGAGCCAAGTCCTTGTCCTCATGAGCATTATAGAAACATTTGCGTTTCTTTGCATCAAGAATTAGCTTCTTCCAAATAGAGTTACTGCTAATCAAAGTCGCTTCGTTCCCCAAAATCCAAAGACAGTACCTAACAGACATAAAACAATTGATGAAGTTCATCAAAAACCATAAAAAATTCAGACACTAAATCCAAGCTGCTGCATGTAAAACCCCTAATATGACAGAAGTACCTTGCACGCGTTAGCATCACGTTTGCTCTTTGAACATTGGAGACGAAACCTACATATCCTTTCTCGTTACATCTGACAGTGGAGATAATTATCACATCATCTTCACCACCTTGAAAGCCGTCAACAGTTCGCACACTTACGGAGAAGTCAGTGCCAGAAACTTCACTGTATTCTCCGACTCTCTCTTGAATTGCATTAACTTGAGCTTTGTAAGGTGATATTACTCCAATACTAACCTTCTTCTTTGTTCGAGTAAATTCTGTGGTCCATTAAAAAAAAAAGTTACAAAAAAGCTAAGAACATCTACACTAGCTTACAGCAAAACTTACCTCTGTAAAGGCTTGAAACAATCTCACAGACCACAGCAACCTCAGCCATATTTTTTGGACTATGCCAGCGATCGAATTCTTCTTTTCCATTGACTATATCTATAAAGGAGTAGGATCCATACATTTTTCCTGAAAGAAAAGACCTCTCATAGCTTCTTTGCTTGACATTTGGACCATCTGATATCCGGTTCTTGTAAAACTCCCCTTTTGGGAATAAGCTGATTGATGGATGCATTCTGTACTGGACATTGAGAAGGTGCTTCTTATGTCCCAACTGTACAAGTCTTCCGAACAAACTTCTTCCAAAACCAGCCTTCTCAGAAATCTGAAAGTTGCATTGCTCAAAATTCACATAAACATAAAAGCTTTTCAAAATTTGAAAACTAAACAGCACAAGGGATAAAATGAAACCTTGCTTTTAACCATAGCAGGGAGTTGCTTCTCATCTCCTACGAGAATAGCATGGCGAAGACCAGGTAGTTGCAAAGGAATTGCTGATTCACATTCTTTCAGCTGAGCAGCTTCATCAATCACTAGCAATTCTAGAGGTCTCATTCTCTCTCTGTTCAATTTAGCAGAGCTTGATGCGGTGCAAAATATTAAACAAGCATTTGCCAAGCACAATGTCCTTATTTTCTTCAAATCATTCAAAGCAGGAACAGAAAATTCACGAAGCGACATCAGTGTATGAACACAGTCTTTTAGAACTAATTGTGACCTTTCATTAGCAAAACCAACATCCTGCAGTAAAGCTTTAAGAGAACTGAGCAAATCCGAAGCGCTAATCATGGCCTTCACAACCTCCAGTGAAATGCAAGAAGTTGGTAAGTGGGTGTACAAATTTACCATGCAAATCTTCAGACCCTTACCAATTGAACTAAGTTTTTCCTTCACAAACTCCTCTAAGGTCAGAAAATCATCCTCATCGTCCTTTGTTGAGTTTTTATCATTGATGATTGCGGTCATTACCTCTCTCTTCATCGTTGTCAAAAGATTATTGCTATCTTTGCCATCCTCATCGCATCTTCTTTCCCTTATTTCTTTCAAATACAACAAGTACTTTTCCTGTGGATCCTCAAGCAAATCTATCATTGATTCCAACCAATGTTTCCATCCAGTCCAAGGGTTAAAACATTCGGCCAGAATTTCAATACGATAATCAAGAAATACCTCAACAAGGTCATCATAATTATCAATCTTCATTCGCTCCCCATTCCCAAATAGAATTATATCTCCAAGTCCATACTTTCCACAACCAAGAGACTGATTAACCAATCCCAACAGTCGCGCTGCCACTTCTAACACAGCGATATTCGTTGGAGCACATGTTAGTGTTCTGCACTTCAACTTCAAGAGGGAAAAAAGTGACATAGCAACTGTCTTGGTTTTTCCAGTCCCAGGAGGACCCCATATTAGTTTTATGGTATTTTGGTGAGTACATTTACTCAAACTGATACAGTTCAAAACTGCAGCTTCTTGGGAATCATTTAGATCAGAGCCCATTGAGGGCCATCTATTTGAAAGGGCAGCAGAGAAATTTTCTTTTAAAAGGCAAATTGAACAAGAATTCCCAACCTGTAAGAAAGAAACATAAACCTGTTGTTCGGGGCTTTGGGAATCAATTAGCAACTAAGCATGGCCAGCAATGCAATCAGAGTAGATCATCCTTGTTTCGAAAACATGAAGAAGGCCTAATGAATGTGCATGCATGATGTTAAAGTAAAGATAGAGTCAAGAAGAAAAAAATTACATGTGATGAATTGGGTTGCACTTGCAGCACATTCTTTGTTAAATTTGTGTTGGCCCCTTCTGAGTTCAAAGCTCTCCATAGGCGAACATTTGTCATCATGTTGATTAGATAGACAGCAAGAAGTTTTTTTCCTCCTTCTTTATTGATAGGCTTTGATGAGAGTATTGAGAGGTTATTATCTCTGCCTCGAAGAACATACGCAATGAGATATGAATCTCTGGGCTTGTTCAAATCGTCGGTGCATTTTGGTCTGATATCAGTCAAGGCAACAAGATCTCCAGCCTGCGGCTCATATGATCCTGCGGCTTCTCCCCTGCCCTTCATTATAATATCATAAAACAAGTCCTTGGGAGGTTTATGACCCTTAGAAGTTTTAACAGCCAGAATTTCACAGGTAGGTGCCTGTGACAGAGTCATCATGCTTGAGAGTAAATCAGCATGTGTTTCCTCAACAAGTGAAGGAATGAACGATTTCATGTAACTAGTCACCGTCGAAAATGTCTCAGGAATTTTCATCACCTGTAAGTTGACACAACCAAAGCTTAATCGACATGCATAACTCATCCCATTGTAGCTAGTTTTCTAATTAAGCATTGCTCAGAAAACATGATGACATGACAGAAATTAAGCATTGGTCAGAAAACAAACCTGTTTTTTGTAAAGATTTTTTTTGAGAACATCCTTCATAGACCAAGAGAAGACCGAATCGATTAAGCTTCTACCGGCAACGCCCAACTTTTTCACATTACTCTCTTGATGATCCATAGCTGCTTACTGATCTTTTGATATCCGCAATGACTACTTTGTAAGTTGTGGAATTTCAAGTCAAGTGCAAGTCAATTACTTAGAGTAAGATCATTTTCTTTTAAAGTATATATATAGTAAATTACTTAGCACGGAAGCAGAGCATGGCTTGCCACTTGGTCAAAACAAGTCCACAAGGGTACAGTGAAAGAGAACTTCCCAGCAGCTGCATATTTCCTTTTGCTGTGCATCAACAACTTGGTGGCCAAGTACTTCTGCGATAAGGACTAAACTAAGAGGAAAGTAACAACTTGTAATGATTTATGTTTTACAAAAAAATGGAAGGAAAATAAGGATTAAATATTATGCAAATTTATTTTTATAGGAAGAAAACAAACAGGTACAAGAATTTTGGAATATTGAATATAATATATAGAAGACCAAGAAGGCAACAGCTTCAAGTGCTTTTTCTTTTTTTGACCCAAAAAAAAAGTGCTTTTTTCTTTTATTAAAGTCACAGTTCTGTTACGTGGGAAGTGAGAAATCAAAATTCACTCCAGAAAGGTAAAAAGAAAAAAATGAAGACGGAAAATATAAAAAGCAGTTTAGTTAAGCCTAAAGGCCAACAGAGATTGTTTCAATGCATTACAAATTTGTGTCTAATGAGAACAGAATTCAATAGATTGTTATTAATCTTAATTCGTAGAGTCGGCGATCTAACAGCTACAATCGTGTTAACTCAATTTTGTGGCCATAAATTCCAACATAATTTCAAATAAATTTCATGTTTCCTTTGCCTGCAATAAATTCTTCTGGTCGGCTTAATTTCCATGGAACTGGCAAAATTTAGATTGAAATGGACCATCAACTAAACAAAATTTCTACCACGAAATAAACCCGCTAGTCTCGGATAACTAGTACACGAAGTAATCGATACCAAAATAGCAAACTTAGATAAGGAAAATGGTGATGTTGAGCACTCTTAAAAGATTCTGCGGTCCAAAATCAGAACAAAAAAATATAAGATTAATCTTAAGCCTTGTCAGCCTTGGAGGCAGTGGCAGCAGCTTGTCCTCTAAGTCTTCCTGTTCTCCTTGCAGCAATAAGACCGACCTTCTGGCCAGGAGGAGCATCACGCCTGACTGTACTTGCATGTCCAATGTGCTGGTGGTTACCTCCTCCGTGAGGATGCTCAACTGGGTTCATAGCCACACCACGAACCTTAGGCCAGCAGTTCCTCTTCACTCTGAATTTGTGGTATGCATTACCAGCCTTGAGCATTGGCTTTTCAGTCCTACCGCCGCCAGCAACCTGCCCAATCATTGCCCTGCAACCACTTGGCACAATCTTCTTCGCACCAGAAGGAAGCTTGATCCTGTTAAGAACATGTAAACAGACAGAATGAGTTAGTCCCTCACCGTGTTATTTAAAAGTAACGCAGCAAGCATGTCACACCAATACCATCCATTATTTGTACAAACACAACTAACATAAAACCTTAAGATAATCAATGCATAACATTTCAAGTAAAAGACCTTGACCAAGAAAACAGAGAAGCTAATGACAAGCTAAACTGAAAAGTACATTCAGTAATGGATGTCAAAAATCGAATGATCAAATCGGATTAGTATAAACCAAAGCCTGCACAGGTAGAAAGTGAAGACAAGAATATAAAGCAATCATAATCTCAATATAAGAAAAAGCACATAACACACACTTGCAATAAAATGAAACGTTGGTTGAGACCCAAAACTACTAAAATTCAAATATAATCCAACCCAAGTCAAAACTCTTACTACTAATTATATTGGTTCATAGCCACACCACTAATTCAACAAAATCCAAGAAACAAAACACTAGCTACTTAAGACTGCAAGTCTGTAAATGAACATACCCAAGTGGGAATTTTCAATAAAAATGTCATATTTCATGCTTCATTATTGAAAGCAAACTACATTTCATCAAATACGATGTAATTATTAATTAATGTTCTTAGGATATAATTATCAAACGAAAACAGAAGGATGATAGAGAGAGAGAGAGACCTGGAGGTATCGTTATCAGGGTTGTGGCTGATAACAACAGCGTAATCACCAGAAGCCCTAGCAAGGACTCCACGGTCACCAACATGGTGCTCGACGTTGCAGACGACAGCTCCCTCCGGGATCGATCTGAGAGGCAACACATTGCCCACGACCAGATTGGCCTTCTTCCCACAGTAGATGAACTGGCCAGTGTAGATGCCCTCAGCGGCGACGAAGAGCTCGTTCTGCTTTTTGTATCGGAAAGGATGGCGGAAGCTGACTCGGGCGAGCGGGGCTCCGCGACCCGGGTCGTGGATTATCTCGGTGACGACGCCCTTGAGGTAGCCGTTGCGCTCGCCGAAGTCGAGACTGCGGAACCGGGCTGGACCCTTGCGGTGGTGGGTGTGGGACTTGAAGACCGACCCCGCACCTTTACGCTGAGCTCTGATGACTCTACCCATGGCGGCTTCCCGCTGAAATGTCTCTCTTCTCTGCTAGCTGTAGCGGCCCCCAAATGTTGCTTCGCAAGTGAACCCTAGAACTCACAAATTTATAGCATTTGGATATGGCCCAATATGTGTTAGAGTCCAGAACAAATTGGGCCTAATTTTTATAATTCGAAACCCAACTTAAGAGGTAAAATGAGAGGATTTAAATTTAGTCCTAGTGTCATCTGCCGTTTTGCCCCTTATATTGTACTGTACCTTAATTATCAATTTACTCTTCATACATTTTTTTCAGGTAAATTAAGGACTTAAACTGTATAGTTAGTGAGGTATAGCTCAGTTGGTTGAGTTCTTCCACCTTCATCTATGTGGGAAAATGTTCAAAACCCACAAGCACCTAATAAATATTTGTATAAATCCCCCTCTCGTAATCACTTGTAATAAAAATAAAAATAAAGGGTTAATGACCTAAATGGTCCCCCAACTATTGCTCTAGTATCATTTTGGTCAACCAACTAAAATTTTCATTTCAAACGTCCTTAAACTTTTTATTTTGTGCCAAGATGATCCATCCGTGACAGATTTCGTGACTTCTAATCACGCGATAGCCACGTGACTGAGTTTTGAAGGATATATGTGACTTTTTGAGAAGCTCTGTCGAAGGGTATGACTGAAATGGTCCCTCAACTATTGCTCCAGTATCATTTTGGTCCACCAACTAAAATTTTCATTTGAACCGTCCTTCCACTTTTTTTTTTATTTGTATCAAGATGGTCCTATTGTTAAAGTCCGTCAATTTTATTGTTATTTATTTTTTTTATCTTCTTTTAAAAAAATTAATTAATTTAAACAATAGAGAAAAAATATATATTACTTTTTAAGTCTATGTCATAAAAAAAAATTAAATAAAATTAAATAAAAAAAAGCCATGTTGGTGGTGAGATTCAATTTTTTCAATTTTAAAATTAGGTACAAGTTCCTATAAGGGAGACTTTGGAAAAACCCAAAGGAGAGAGAAATTTTTTAAAAGAAGTCAAAATGGACAAAATTGCCCTTATTTATTTTTGGATTTCTTAATGAATCATTTACATTTGCATGTCTTTGATTTGAAAGTCGAGAGGTTTTTCTGTCTTTTTTGAAAAAGGTTTGGCTTTTTCCAAAAGTGAAAGTTTTTTTATGGCTAAAACCTAAATTTACTTTTCCTTTAATTTTTAATTATTGTTTACTCTTTTAAAAATTTGTTTATTTTTATTTTTTATATTTATGTGATTTTAATTCATTTAAACAATCGATAATTTTTTATTATTAATTGTTAGGTCAGTCTCACGGAAAAAAAAAAAAAAAAAAAGCCATGGGGCTAGTGAGATTCAAATTTTTTAAAACTTTCTAGGTTTTATAATAGTTTCCTTTAATTTTTAATTATATACTAGCCTCTTGTCACATGCTCACGCATATGCCAATTGGTTTTCTTTTTCTTTTTTATTTTATTTTTAGAATTAATAAAAGATAACAGGGTATTTATGTTCCATAAAAGTAGGACCTATTATCTTATTTTGTTTTTAATTTTAATTTTTTTTAAATTAAAAAATGTGAATTTACCATATTATCCTCATTTAATTAATAATTTCAATTTTTAATGTTTGAATTAACAAAGGGTATTTTCTGGTATTTTGAATGTTTCACCATTCTCTGCCTTTTGCTTTATATATATAGATTACTATTTTAATTCATAGATACATTTTTACTCCTCAATTTAATAATTAAATTGACAGATTTTAACAGTAGGACCATCTTGATACAAAAAACAAAGAGTTGAATGACAGTTCAAATGAAAATTTTAGTTGGTAGACCAAAATGATAATAGAGCAATAGTTGGGGGACCATTGGAATCAATAACCCTTTTAGAGGAGGATACTCACCTAAAAATACGGTTTTGTCCCTCGATTTCACGGAATAATATACACACTTTGACGGATGGACCATCTTGGTACAAAATAAAAAGTTTAAGGACGTTTGAAATGAAAATTTTAATTGGTGAACCAAAATGATACTGGAGCAATAGTTGGAGAACCATTTAGGTCATTAACCCATAAAAAAAAAAAAAACTTAAACTATATAAAATAGGCTGTGATTCCAATTTTCCTAAGTTTCAATTTTTGCTTGATATTTATTGATGCATGCTGCACGTCTTTGAGATATGGGTTTGTTTTGTCAATGGATTTAGGTAGTGGGTTTTTAGATTGCAGCAGCTTTGGTAGTATAATTGTTTGAAATAGGTTTCTTTATGTTGGGCAACTATAAAAATTGGGATCAGCTGCATGCTGGATTTACATTTCGGGTTAATGACCTAAATGGTCTTTTAATTATTGCTTCAGTATCATTTTGGTCCACCAACTAAAATTTTCATTTCAAACGTCCTTAAACTTTTATTTTGTACCAAGATGGTCCATTCGTCAAAGTCTGTGTATTATTCCGTGAAATCGAGGGACAAAACCGTATTTTTAGGTGAGTATCCTCCTCTAAAAGGGTTATTGATCACAATGGTCCCCTAACTATTGCTCCAGTATCATTTTGATCAACCAACTAAAATTTTATTTCAACTGTCTTTCAACTTCTTTTTTTTTTTCGGTATCAAGATGGTCCTACTGTGAAAGTCTGTCAATTTTATTGTTAAATTGAGGAGTAAAAATGTCT
This sequence comes from Prunus persica, assembly GCF_000346465.2. NCBI lineage: Eukaryota > Viridiplantae > Streptophyta > Magnoliopsida > Rosales > Rosaceae > Prunus > Prunus persica. The sequence goes on from NC_034009.1 coordinate 20,048,415, forward strand.
CTATGAATTAAAATAGTAATATATAATTAAAAATTAAAGGAAACTATTATAAAACCTAGAAAATTTTAAAATTTTTGAATCTCACTAGCCCTATGGCTTTTTTTTTCGTGAGACTGACCTAACAATTAATAATAAAAAATTCTCTATTGTTTAAATTAATTAAAATCACTTAAATAAAATAAATAATTTTTTTTTATAAGAGTAAATGACAGGACCCGACCCAATTTCCGCTTTGGAATTCGAGCCAAGTCCTGTGCGTGTCCGACACCTGGCGAATGTCGGGCACAAAAGACCTTTTTATCCCTCTCGTTTCAAATTCTTTTTACACTTTCCCTTAGACTTCTGCCGAAAATTCGGCAGAGTCTCCCTTGTATTTTGACCAAACCAAAAGTTTTCCACCTGTTAAACAATCAAATAAGTCCACACCAACTGCCAGAATATCTCAAATAACAGATCTCAACTCCAGTTTTTCAGTTTCAAATAGATATCAGAGCATTTTCTAGAGTTTTTCAGGGTTCTAAGGATTTTCCACAAAACTCTACCTTATTTGGTGGCGCGGAAGCTATGAACGGCCCGGTGGTGGATCCTGCGCACTTCTACAGCCTAGGGGCGAAAAACAGGTTAAAAACGTGAGTGGACAAAAATAAAGTTCTTAAAAACAAGCTAGAACATAATAACCCCCGTTTGAAATACATAGGGATATAAACCGCTAATTTGTCTCTATGTCAAAACAAGGTATTCAAATAAGCATGTAAAGCGTGTTAACGAATATACTCGTATACTGAACAAATATATAAGGATATAAATGCGCGAATATCAAAGAAACTGGTATAAAATAACTGAAAGTCATAATTGAATAAAAGAAAACTCAAAATCCTTTGAAAATACCACCTATTCCCTGTCATATCCGGCAATTCCCCTGGCAGGTCTCGGGCGACACGCAGTCTACCCGAACCGCAAACTGGCGAAATCAGGGGACTATGATCAGCCTGATCAGTCGGCAGGTCCTCGATGACACCAAGTCAGCTCGAGTCGCTCTGGCAGGATGCAGGGGACCGTAGTCAGCCTGATCCGCAATCCTGGCAGGTCTCGGGGACACAGAGTCAGCCGAGCCGCAACCCTGGCAGGTCTCGGGACACCAAGTCTGCCGAGCCGCAAATCCTGGCACTCACGGTCCGAGCGTCCCCGTAACTCGTGAGGCAAAGTCAAGTGCACTGACGTAAACTGAAATCGAACTGGATGTCCGTAGACATCGGTCCAACTCTGGGTAATCACCAAATAAAGGGTGAGTACATGGTGGTTCTAAAATAAACTATTTTTAGAAAAATCTAATAGCTCACTGCCTTTTTGTGAAACTGACATTTAACTGCTGTCTCTTCTGATAGAGTTCTCAAACTCTGCTTTTTATATTACTTGAGCTTCAGTAACTAAACAACACGTAAATCAAAGCATTGTACCGCTCACATCACGTTTGAAATAAATAGTTCATAAAACTTCTTCAAAATCAATAATCAAATTAACCCATATAAACTGACTTATAAAAGCTTATTTGTATAAAATCATTATAAAATCATTTAAGCAATCTCATTTATATAAATCATTTATATAACTCATGCATATAAAATCGTTTATGAAAGAAAGTCTACTCACTGATGGTCCGAGCTAATTGGACCCTTCGAAGGTCCCTCCTGCGGGTCGACTGGATCTCTGGGGCCTTACTCGATCGATTTGGTGGAGAATTGAAGGAGAAAATCGAGCTGGAAGTTTGAACACGAAATTCGGTAAAAATAGAGTTTTCCGGCGAGCTCTGGCCACGGAAACTCCGGCGAAGGGTCAGAAAATGACGGCGGTCGAGTGGTGGTTCGTTTGGTACCAACGGCGGAGATCGGCTCCAAGCGTGGTGGCCGTGACGACGATGAGAAGGGAGGAAGGTCGGCTGGCGCGGGCTGATCGGGAGGAGAGAGAGAGAAGAGAGAGAAATGAGGAGAGAGAAGGGAGGAAGGGATAAAAATCTGACTTTTTGACCAAATTACCATTTTGCCCTTCGCAGTATTTTGATCGTATTTTCTTCGTTACAAGTCCGATTCGGGTCTACTTCGTGTCTACGGACTCGTTTCGCCGTGCTCTTCGCAATGGCGTAAGCGGAATTGCCAAATTCTTTTCCGATCAAAAAGTCAACTTTTTCCCTATTAAATAATGCGAGGGCAAAATTGTCTTTTTGCTAGAAGATATTAATCCTACTTTTTAGATATTTTATTTCTTTTTAGATGTTTTGTTTTGGGTTATTACAGTAAACAATAATTAAAAATTAAAGGAAACTATTATTGGAACTTGTACCTAATTTTAAAATTGAAAAAATTGAATCTCACCACCAACATGGCTTTTTTATTTTTATGACATGGACTTAAAAAGTAATATATTTTTTTCTCTATTGTTTAAATTAATTAAAATTTTAAAAATAAGATAAATACAAAAATAAATAACAATAAAATTGACGGACTTTGATGATAGGACCATCTTGATACAAAAAGAAAAGAAAAGTGGAAGGACGGTTCAAATGAAAATTTTAGTTGGTGGACCAAAATGATACTGGAGTAATAGTTTAGGGACCTTTTCAATGAGACAGAGCTTCTCAAAAAGTCGCATATACCCTTCAAAACTCAGTCACGTGGCCATCGTGTGATCAGAAGTGACGGAATCTGTCACGGATGGACCATCTTGGTACAAAATAAAAAGTTTAAGGATGTTTGAAATGAAAATTTTAGTTGGTGGACCAAAATGATACTGGAGTAATAGTTGGGGGACCATTTAGGTCATTAACCCTTACATTTTTAATGAACCAAAATTTAGTGATTGGATATGCACTAACTTTTGAACTTGTTTATAATTGCTTTAAGTTCTTCAAAAAGAAAGGGTTTAGGGTCTCACAGGAAGAAAAATAGGACTTCACAAGAATAAAAGAGGATCCATGAATGAAGAACAACCACAATCAAGAATAGAAAGAACTTTCAACCCAAAAAAAAAACACCAACGGAAGCTATCAAGTAATAAAAAATGGTTCATATATTTCGATAATTGTTTCACTGAATTGCTGCATAAAGAAATTAAAGACCAACAGAAACATGCTTCTTCTACATCAGGTAAATTGCTCTGCTCCTGCTGCTGCACATACTGTTTGGTTAAGCTCTAGACGTGCTGCTGCAAGAGCCTGAGCCAAGTTCTTGTCATCGTCAGCATTATAGAAACAATCACGTTTCTTCGCATCAAGAATTAGCTTCTTCCAAATTGAGTTACTGTTTGTCAATGTGGCTTCGCCAAAGGCAATACCTACACCAACACAACCACAAAAAATTAACTTCATCAAAACTACCAATAATTCAGACAAAACATGTAATCTACAACATGAGGAAGCTACAATGTTACAGTAATACCTCGCACGAGTTAGCACCACATTTGCTCGTTGACAATCGGAGAGAAACCTACAGATCCATTCCATTTACATCTGACAGTGGAGATAATTATAACATCCTCTTCACCATCTTGGAATCCATCAACAGATTGCACACGTACAGAGAAATCTGTGCCAGAAACTTCACTGTAGTTTCTGACTCTCAATTGAGTTGCATTAACTTGAGCATTGTAAGGCGATATTACACCAACACTAACCTTTTTTGTTCGAGAAAATTATGCGGTGAAAAAGGAAAAGTCAAGAAAATTAAAAATTGAGCTAAAACCTTCTCAAGCAGGAGCAGCATATTTTTACAACAACTAGCTTAGGCCAGTAATTACCTTTGTAAAGGCTTGAAACAATCACATATACCAAAGCAACCTCTGTTGGAAATTGGCTCACATTAAGGATGCAGGTGTCGCAGGAGGCGACCAGTTGCAAGGTAGGAGCGACTGGTTGTTTTGAAGCAGCGTTGAAGAAGCTAGAAAATGGAGGAAGCAACCGGTCGCTAGGTAGGAGTGACCAGTCGATTTCAAGCAGATTGAAATGCGACCGGTTGCCAAGAACGTGCGACCGGTCGCCAGCTTTGCTGTGTTATTTTTTCCACGCGTTTTCAGGTTCTTTTCACATGTGTTTGTTCCCTACCTAACTTCATGTGCCTCCAAAGGCTTTTATGGTTTCTAGGAAGTTTGGCAAGGTGCTAGAAAAGCTAGAACACCATTTAATGATGTTTGTTGACTTGTATCAAAGGTTGTTAGACAAGGTGGCTAAAGTGTAATGACTATCTTTTGGCTTGTCTAACCTATGGTTTAGGTTGGGTGGCTGAAAGTGTGAATGTGAAGGAAGAGGAAGCTTCCTCCTAAGTCTAAAGGCCTGTTTATAAAAGGAAGATGATGCAAGGCAACCAAGTGTGGTTAAGTAGCTAGAAACTAGTGAGTCCAGGAAAAACCATCAAGGGAAGAAGAGAGAGAGCATGCAAGGCAACCAAGTGTGGTTAAGTAGCTAGAAACTAGTGATTCCAGGAAAAACCATCAAGGGAAGAAGAGAGAGAGCAATCAGCTCAAGTTAGGAGCTGAGTTGGAGTCTTGTAAGTCTAGACACCAAGGAGGGGAAACACCAAGTGTGAGAGAGTATTCACAAGTGCATCAAAGTGAGAGCAAGGAGTGAGAGAGAAAAGAGAGCTTGGGGAGAGAATAGAGTTCAAAGGGGTTTTTCTTAAGGTTGTAACTTATTCTTTCATTAGTGAATTTCTCAAGAGGCTCACCAAGAGGATGTAGGCAATTGCTGAACCTCTATAAATACTTGTGTCATTTTGTGCTTGGTTGTTTTCTGCAAGTGTGTGAGTGTGTGATTCATCCATCCTTGTGTTTGTCACAAAGTCCATCAACGACAAGATCATTAGGGAGAAAAGCCATAATTCACAACAAGTGGTATCAGAGCTGTGTTTGAGCTGCAAGTGCTAGTGTGTTGAAGATGGCAAGTGACAAGGAAGCTGAAGGTGGAAGCAGTTCTATGCAACGAAGGCAACCACAAGCTGTCAGCACGAAGGTGGTTGAAGCCTTTCACAGTGAAGGAGAACTTCACCTTATGGCAAAGAGACCAATCCTGCTTCTGATATTTTATTTTCAACTGATTTGCTTAGGAAAAATAGAGAACAAGTTTTATTTTTTGCAATCTCTGTTGATAAACGAGTAATTGTTGATGACCCTTCTTTTCTTTTTCTTTCTTTTAGCCTTTTTGGGTTGTTTATGTGTTTTGTCTGTTTGGGACAGTGTCTTACTGCCAGACAAGAAGTCTTATAAAGGATGGAGTAGCACGTGCTAGCTCGCAACTTATATATATGCCCCAATATATCAAAATTCAGTCATTTGTTTGCTTTGCATTATTTCTCTTTATTTTACTTCAGAATATTGGATTGTAATGTGTTGCTGTTGTTATTGCTGCTCCTTTCACTCTTGCAAATTGATATCCGGATATAATTTGACCCTTTCTTTATTTCACAGATTGGCTACCCCAAAAAAGCAAGAGGAGAGACACTTTCATGGTGTCATCACTTTGGAGGTATGAAAACCCCTCCAATGCCTCACCTCATCAAATTTAAGATTTTTAGTTATCTTACTCAACCAATTTTAATCATATTGTAGCATTTTATATTTTGTTGTCATCAGTTGTGCTTGCATAGAAGTTATTTAGAAGTAATATTTAGTGCCCTACAGAATAGAAGTAGAATATGCTTCGATGATGAGTTTTTTATTTTTCCCTTTTGAATTTTTTTTTTCTTTAAGGTTCTCAGGAAACATTTCACTTTATTTCTTGGTTTGGTGGGCTGGATTGATTATGAGTTTTGAATCGAATGTGCTAATTGTGCATATTGGTTTAATTAGGCTTGACATTAATATATGCATACTGTTTGATCGTTATAGAATCAAGTTAATTTATTTATAAAATAATAGATATTTGTAATTGTAAAGTTGTTTATACAAAATAAATTTATGTTGGTGTTATAAATATGAACAGCATTTCAGATACGTTAGGCTATAGATTGTGAGGTTCGTTTTCAGGTGCTGTATTGTTTGACTATTCTTAATTCTATAGTCGCCGTACTGTTGGTGTGCGTCCATTTTGCTTTAGTAGGCTATGGATGTAATAAAAATATTAATAATTGTCGCAATTGTTCTGCATTTGTTTTCAATTGGTTCAATAGATTGAGTTTATATTTTTGTCCATCATATTAATAGAATGTTTGATGTATCTAGAGTGTTGTTTGTTCTGTTTAATTTTTTAACTTAATTATGTCATAATAATTATTGTCGTTGCCCAAATTTTTCCATTTATATATACACTAACACTTGTTATTTTCCAAATTTACGCTAACAGTGTCAAAATGTCTGAAAGAATGAGAAAGAATTTAAGTCACTTGCACAGTAGAGCCATCAAGACCTAGATCCCCCTTTCAACAGACATCAAAGTAGAGGAACCCCTTTCCACCACCCAATACCATATATATAAACACTTATTCAAACTCTTTTGAATAATAAACGGCTGAAAACTGCTCATATTTTGATGTTTTTATAGCTGCTTAATTTATTAAAATATGTCCAATATTTTCAAATAACAAGCAGCATATAAAACATGTTAGTTTATTTTTTGTAATTTAAGCTTGCTAAACTAAGCATGATCCTACTATTTAGATCTCCATAGTTATATAAATGGTATCATCTTCCTCACATATTTTCACGACTTTATACACATTTCCTTATAATTTCAAAACCCGCAGCATCGCGGGAACCAGTGTCCATCTAAATTTGAGTCAATACTAAGAGCAAATTCATAATTTCAAAGGAAAAAAACACCACCTTATTAACCAACTATTGAGAGAGATGCTCCTCATTCTCTCTAAAATTTCTCTCTTCCGCTGACATTCGGGGCAGCTTCTCTGGCACCTCTCGTATGACTTCTCGCTCTCCTCTATTTTATTCTCTTTCTATTTTCGAATACCCCTTCTCCCATGAAATTTCTGATATTGGCCAAAACCTCCTCCACTTTTCCCTCTACATCTCATGTCCCTCTCTTTTTCAGCCATTATATCTCCCTCATCCTTTTTCCCCTCATCCCACCACACCTTCATGCACCTGTCCTTATCCCTTCTCCTCCCACCAAATCTCAAACTCTAAAGTCCTCTTTCCCTAGGATTCACTGGGTCGACTACTGGTCTGCTGCAACTGCTTCATTTCTACAACCCATTATTAGATCTAAGACTTTAATCTGCATCTTTGGGCTATGTGGGCTCTGTAACTCAACGATAAATTTTGACCACTATTTCTCTGGATCTTGGTGTTGTGGCGGCAGCGACATATCGAGCGGAGGCGGCAGTGGCTGCTTCGTTTGTGTAGGGCTTGATTTTAGGGTTTTTGTAATTTGGGCGCTTTTTGTTGTTTTGGGCCTGCGCTATTGGGCTTTTCTTTTGTTATTACTCAGGCCTAGATTTTCATTTGTTGACTCATGTATTTGGGCTTTTTGTAACTTTATTTGGTAATGAATTTTTCATTTCCTTCAACCCAAAAAAAATAAAATAAAATAAAAATAGACCTTATCAAATAGAGTAAAAAAAACAATTTTAATCACTAGGTTAGGGTTTAGGGACGATTTTGGTCACTGTGATTCTTATTTTCTTATTTTCGTCACCACAATCAAGTCCAATGCCTCAATCCCATCAGTTTCACTAATTAAAAAAGATGAAATATTAAATTAAAAATAATTACCTTAAATGCGAATTTAATATTTAAAATGAACTTTTAAATAGGACTTCACAAGAATAAAAGAGGACCCATGAATCAAGAACAGCCACAATTTAAAAAGAACTTCTTTCGAGTTTCTACCCAAAAAAACAACGCCAATAGAAGCTATCAAGTAATTAAAATGGTTCATATATTTCGATAATTGTTTCACTGAATTGCCGCATCAAGAAATTAAAGGCAAACAGAAACATGCTTCTTCTACATCAGGTAAATTGGCAATGGCTACAACTTTCCAACATACAGCTAAAACAGCTTGCCTCCTGCTCCTGCTGCTGCTGCTGCTGCACACACTGTCTTTTGAAGTTCAAAATTGTTAGCATTCACCAAAGTCTGTTTTATGAAAAGATTGCTCAAATGTAATGTTGTAAGTAAGAAGAACATATAGGAAATTGTACCATTAAATAAGCAACATTAACTACCATCTTGGCCTCGATCCAGTGCCCTTGGTTCCACTCATTCTTGACATAAAATTATTTCTGATAATAATAATTAATATGAAATAATTAGTACTTAAATTAAAGCAATCCATGAACACAAATTAGAGAAATGGTGATTATCACTACATATTTTGTGTTGTAGAAGAGAGGAAGTGAAAGCTGGATATCCCACCAGGCTTAAAATGTTTTCGACCAAATGCATGCAACATACCTAAAAGATGAACTTGATGATGGCCTATCTCTCAGACTGAGTGAAGAAAATGGTTTTGAAAGGAACTCCGTTGGATCAGCTTCGTCGCAGCTGCTCGAATCTGCTGGCCATCTATTTGGAACAACAGTGACCCTGATCACCATGGAAGCAATAATGAGTTATTTAAGCTAAATCCACTGAAGTAGGTACTATGAAACTGAGTTTTTTGCCAACCTGTGAGGAATAAAAGTTGAAAAAAAGAATTTCCAAGGACAATTTACATACCCATCAAAACATCTGAGTTTGCAACGGTTCATCTTTTCGACGGTGTAATTCCCAAAGACGATGTCAAGGCGCTCTGTAAGTTTAGGAATATCAGAAAGTGGGACAATGTCCCAAATCTTCATAACCTGGACAAAATCTGAGTTCTGCTTGTGAATTTCTACGCTCCAAATGAGATACAGCAGCTCATTGACTTCATACGTCTCTAGCAATTCAGCAGAAGTCCTCGCATGGCCTATAATCACTTTATCATTCTGAGATTGGCGCCAACCATTAGAAAGCTTTTTTATTAAAGAAATTACGTCCTGTCGAATCTCAGTGTCTTTAATTTCTGCTATTGAATTCCTAAATTCCTTGGCGAACCAAACCTATATCGGAAAAAGACTGATTATTGCTAATGAACACATATGCAAATACGTTGATGATTACAAAAAAGGAAAACCAGAAGTAGCAGCATACCTTCCATTTTGCATTTTTGAACAGCATAGAATCAGCATCAAGCAGAGTATGTAGTTGGTTATGCTCTACAAGGGCTGCTGCAATAGCCTGAGCTAAGTTATTGTCCTCATCAGCATTATAGAAACAATCGCGTTTCTTCGCATCAAGAATTAGATTCTTCCAAATTGAGTTACTGTTAGTCAATGTCCCTTCATTCCCCAATATCCAAAGGCAATACCTACACCAACACAACCACAAAAAATTAACTTAATCAAAACTACCAATAATTCAGACAAAACATCTAATCTACAACATGAGCAAGCTACGATGTAACATGCAGTAATACCTGGCACGAGTTAGAACCACATTTGCTCGCTGACGATTGGAGAGGAAACCTACAGATCCATTCCCATTACATCTGACAGTGGAGATAATTATCACATCCTCTTCACCACCTTGGAATCCATCAACAGATCGCACACTTACAGAGAAATCTGTGCCAGAAACTTCACTGTAGTTTCTGACTCTCAATTGAATTGCATTAACTTGAGCCTTGTAAGGTGATATTACCCCAATACTAACCTTCTTCTTTGTTCGAGTAAATTCTGTGGCGAAGAAGGAAAAGTTAAGAAAACTACAGAGTAGTAGGCATCATGTACCAAGCTAAAACCTTCTCAAGCAGCATATTCTTAAAACAACTAAGAACATCAACTAGCTAAGGACAGTAATTACCTTTGTAAAGGCATGAAACTATCTTATATACAACAGCAACCTCAACCATGTTTTTCAGACTATGCCCGCGATCAAATTCTTCTTTTCCATTGGCTACATTTATAAAGGAGTATGGCCCGTACATTCTGCCCTCAATGAAGGACTTCTCATAGCTTACTTCACTGACATTCGGACCATCTAGTATCTGATTGTTATAGAACTCCTGTTTCGGAAACCTGCTGATCAATGGATGCATCCTATACTGGACATTAAGAAGGAGCTTCTCGTGGCCTAACAGTACAAGTCTTTCGAACAAACTTCTTCCAAATTCAGCATTCTCGGAGAGCTAACAAGTTCATTTGCTAAGATGTTAATATATTTATGTGTGTGTGCGTGTGTATAAGCTTCTCATTATTTAAAAAACTAAAGAAAACAAAGGGTAAAAAGAAAACCTTGCTTTTAACCATAGCAGGGAGTTGCATCTCATCTCCTATGAGAATAGCATGGCGAAGACCAGGTAGTTGTAAGGGAATTGCTGATTCACATTCTTTCAGCTGAGCTGCTTCATCAACCACTAACATTTCCAGAGGTGCCATTCCTTCAGTGTGCAATTTTGCAGAGCTTGACGCAGTACAAAATATTAAACAAGCATTTGCCAAGCACAAATTTCTTATTGTTTGTCCATCATTTGAATTTGGAACAGAAAATTCACGAAGCGACTTAAGAATTTGTGCGCAATCTTTTTGAAGTGTTTGTAACCTTTCATTGGCAACACCGTCCCGATGCAATATAGATATAATCAACTTAAGCAAATCCGAAACTCTAATCATATCCTTCACCACCTCAAGTGAAATGCAAGATGTTGGCAAGTGGGTGTACAAGTTTACCATACAAGTTTTCAGATGCTCACTAACGTCATCAAATTTTTTCTTCACAAACTCCTCAAACGTCAAAAGATCACTCTCATTGTCACTTGCTTGGCTGCTATTATCAGTTTCTTCATCGTCCTCATCATTCTTTTTGTGCTGTTCCCTCTTTTCCTTTAAATACAAGGAATAGAGTTGCTCTGGATCCTCAAGTAAACCTATCATGGATTCTAAACAATGTTTCCAACCAGACAAAGGGGCAAGACACTCGGACAGAATACTAATACGACTATCAAGAAATACCTCAAAAAGGTCATTATAATTATCGATGTTCATCCGCTCCAGATTCCCAAATAGAATTATATTTCCTAGTCCATACTTTCCATATTCAAGAGTCTGATTAACCAACCTCAAGAGTCGTGCCGTAACTTCTAACACGGCAATATTGGTTGGTGCACATGTTAGTGTTCTGCACTTCAACTTAAAGAGGACAAAGAGTGTCGTACCGACTGTCTTGGTTTTTCCAGTTCCAGGAGGACCCCATATTAGTTTTACAGCATTATGGTGATGACACTTACTCAAACTGATACAGTTTAAAACTGCAGCCTTTTGGGAATCATTTAGATCAGAGCACACTGTGGGCCATTTTGTAGAAAGGTCAGGGGAGCACATGTCTGCGGAAAAACAGATTGCGCAAGAATTCTCCCCCTGTAAGTAACAAACATGAAATGGATTAGTGAGGGATAGACTATTTGCTTTAAATTTAAGGATAAGAGTACAGAAAAATACATCTGATGAATTGGGTTGCACTTGCAGCACATTCTTAATGATATTGGTGTTTGTCTCTTCTGAGTTCAACGCTTTCCATACACGAACATTTGTGGTCATGTTCGTCAGATACACAGCAAACAGTGTTTCACTCTTGCTCTTTATTTGCTTGTATCCTTCCCCACTGATAGGCTTTGATGAGAGTATCTGGAGATTGTCTGAGCTATCTTTCGATCCGAGAACATATGCAATAAGATAGAAATTTTTAGGCCTGTTCAAATCATCAATGCATTTTGGTCTAATATTTGTCAAGGCAAAGATATCTCCAACCACTGGCTCATATTTTCCTGCATTGCTTTCTGTCGCAATCATCTTCCTAACTGTAATTTCATAAAACAAGTCTTTGGGAGGCCTAAGATGCTTAGAAGTTTCAACAGTCAGAATCTCACAAATAGGTGCTTGCGAAATTGCCGTAACGTTTGAGAGTAAATCAGCATGTGTTTCTTCAATAAGTGAAGGAATGAATGACTTCATGTAACGCGCCACTGTCGAAAATGTCTCTGGAATTTTGGTCACCTGCAAAAGTGAATAATGTGAAATTTATATAACTCAAAGAAAAAAGAAAATTAACAAATGAGCTGAAAGGAAAGTTGACAACACTAGCTAGCTAGATATGCATAATGAGGAGATAAATAACTGGACACAAAACCTGGTGTTTGTAAAGATCTCTGAAGAGAACATTCCTAAGAGACCAAGAGAAGACCAAGTCGATTAAGCTTCTACCTGCAATTTCGAAAGGCTTCTTCACCTCATTGTCCTCATGATCCATAATTATTACTACTAACTCAACTGAAAATTCCCCAACTTTTTCTGATATATAAAATGCAGTGGCTTCTGTGGATATATATCACTCTCTCTATTATATTCAACTCCACTTGCTTAGCACTGAAGCAAGAGGAGGATTCAAAACAAGTTTACAATCAACAGTAAAAGATGGTGGCCAGCAATATGTACTTAAAGTGAGTTTATCAGCAGAAAAAGGACTTGGAAAGAAAGAAAATAAAGGCAGCTACCTCTAGGCGAATTTAATAATTACTTGGCTCTGAAACAATTTTTTGTTGCTAAACAAGCAATAGGATTGAATGGCATGGCACCTTATAATAATTACTTAGCTCTTCGATTTCCTGTCCAAGTTGTAGAAATGAAAAATTAATGCATGTAAAAACGTAAACATCCAAAGGGACGTTTTTTATTTTCGAAAATAAGCATGTAAAATTAATGCATGGCACCTTATAATAATTACTTGGCTCTGAAACAATTTTTTGTTGCTAAACAAGCAATAGGATTGAATGGCATGGCACCTTATAATAATTACTTAGCTCTTCGATTTCCTGTCCAAGTTGTAGAAATGAAAAATTCATGCATGTAAAAATGTAAACATCCAAAGGGACGTTTTTTATTTTCGAAAATAAGTTATAGTATATTATTGAAGAACAAACAAAAGTACAAAGCAACTATGTGTTGAATATGGGTAAATTTTCTCAAGCGATTAAATACAACCACATGTTGAATTGATCTTGAGAAAATCACACAAAACTCAAATAATGACTAAATCCCCAATTCAGCAATTAGAAACACAACCCAAAAAAGGGACGTTTTTATTAAATAGGAAAATTATACGTCTTTTTCTTTGAAAATCAAAATATCCCTCAGGAAAAGTAGTAGGAAGAAAATGAAAGTCAAAGATATAATAAAGACGTGTTGAGTTAATAATTGTTACAAGACTTGAAAAGACCAAAAGACAATTACAAGATATAAAATGAGATAGACAGCTTCATATTCATGTCGCTGCCTGTATTGGTAAGACCAACAGACGTCTTTGACCTTAATTTCACTTTTCACACTAGTTTTTAAAATCATTAGTAAATAAATTGTAAATGATCCACTACTGTAATAGTTTGGAATATTTACTTCTTCAAGTAAGGTCCTGGATTCGAATATTAGAATCCGTGTTGTATGTGTGAGTTTAATATGCTATCGCCCCTTTCCATAAGAAAGGTCCTCAAAAAAAAAAAAAAAAGGTAAATAAATAAGTAGGTTGTTAAATTGGAAAATGATCGGTTGCGACTGGCCATTTTAGGCTTTGTTGATATCAAATTTTCCTAGCTGGTGCATATCAAATGATGATTTTTGGTCACCTAGGCGAGGTATATCACGTGGCCATATTATTGTACTCTACAATAATTTTTCGAGCTACTGCGCTGCGCTGAGGATTGAGCTATATATTTGTTTAAAGTAAAAAAAGTGAAGGAAAAAAAATTAAATCTTTGTAATCTGTACATATAATATTAAATTTCTTTTTTGGTAATTAATAGTAGGGATTGGCATTCAAACTGGTAACTCGGTCAAACCGCCCAAATCAAACCGATGGTTTAGGTTGGTTCGGTTTTTTTTCAATCTTTTTTTGGTCATCGGCTTGAATCCAAACCAAACTGAAATATATAGTTCGGTATACGGTTTTCAATATTCAAAACCACAGTTTAATCAAACCGAACCGATGGTATTAAAAAAATATTATATATAGTATTATTATAAGAAATATATATATATAATAATACATAATTTCAATCTTTTCTTTTTATTCTCTCTCCATCTCTCTGTTTGTCTTGTCTCCATTAGTCCCCCCTTCTCTATTTTTTTTTTCTCCTTCTTCTTATGTATGTCTTCACTCCCTCTTCTTTTTTTTTCTTCTTTTTTCCCCTTCTTCTTCTTCTCCTCCATCTCTCCCTCTTTTTTTTCTTCTCCTCTCCATCTCTCCCTCTCTCCATCACTTTTATTTATTCTCTCTCTCTCTCTCTCTCTCTCTCTCTCTCTCTCTCTCTCTCTCTCTCTCTCAGAAAGCCAAAAAAGCAAACCGAACCAAACCAATCCATCAAGTTTGGTTAACCAAAGTGGTCGGTTTTCATCAATTATGGTTTGGTTTCGGTTTCCAAAATAGCCAAACCGAGGCCTACAGTTTGGTGTTCGAGTTGAGCCCAAAACCGAATCAACCCAGACCAAACCCACTCCTAATTAATAGTACAAGGTTAAGTTAACTTTCAATTATTTAGTTGCATTAATTAAAGAGTGATGCTACTTCCCCAGTTACATTTGATTGGTAATTGGAAATTGACGACGACATTTGAATCCTTTTACCCAAAAAATCTATCGCAAATCGTTCTCTCTTTTTTCTTTTTCTTTTTTGCCAAACAATGAGAGAATATTATTAAAGACGAATTAGTAAGGTTTACATCATTAGCAAGAATATCAAATATCCACTCAAGCCATAATTCATCCCAATTTAGATACCGCCAACTCTGGACACAAAGGCCGCAATTTTATGCTCTGCCTTGTTACAAATTAGTAATGGCTAGTACATATATTAACTAGATTTTTTTTTTTAACAGAGAAAAAAATAAAAAATAAAAAGGCTAGTTGCTATGGAAAAAAAAGAAGGAAAAAGAGTAAAGGCTAGTTTATACTAATTGAATATAACATAAAAAGTAAAAAGTAATGTTGTCCATGTAAGAGAGAGGCTTTAGAGTTATTATGGTAGGGCAGCTTATTGAAATGAATTTCTTTTCAGAGTTCATTTTATTTACCTTTGAAATGAATTGTTGATTCTTGAAATGAACTATTGATCTCTAAAATGAGTTGAACGTTACCACTGCAAGTCAAAAGTTCAATTTATTGAAATAAAATTGAAATGACCCTCACTATTGCGGATGCTCTAAAAATAAAGTTTTATATACGAGGGGCTTCTAACTCAAGTTGTAAGATCATTTAATCTTGCACACAAGGTTTTACGTTTGATTCCTCCAACTCTAATATCGTTGGTATAAAATAAATAGAGTCTTGTAGACTTCTGAGTCAACATGTTGGTTCCTTTACTTCCTTCTTTATCATTGACAGTCCATTTAATATTGGCGGATTGTGTTTAATGTAGACATCTTGCTGCCAACTGTAAGAAGGTTTATTATATTAAACCCATTAAAGTGATCTTCTAATCAACTTAGGATTACAAAGACTTATTGTTTATTAGGAGCTCAAAACCTATCTCGATTAGGCAAGCCTGTAAACAGTGTTCAATAAGGACAATGAAGGCTTAAGGGTTCCTAGTTCTACAAGGATTGGAATGGATTAATCCTATAGCATGAAGGACATCTCTAAGTGTTTCTTGATGGGCAAGACACTTAGAGAGATGCATATAAATAGAAGGCTCCCTCCTAGATCCGATACACACAACGCAGCTAAACAGAAATTCACCCATCAGAGTTATAGCTATAAGGATCGGATTCTCAGGAGAAGAACTTCTATACCTTGCGCTGCCAATCTGTTCCAGCATCATCCAATCTGCGCCAGCACCATGTCAGACTCAGGTTAGTGTTAAACATGTTATGGCTTTAGAGAACTTACATGTGGTATCAGAGCTTAAGTTATATCATGTTCTACCTAACAAAACTCGTGCAGGAAATTGAGAAAATAACTGACAGCTTTTAAGTTATAAAGTATGAACATGATAACAGTATAAAGTATGTGCTTTATCATGTTCTTGACGATTTCTACAGATCATCGCTTACAGTTCTTGTGTAGTGATTGAGTGAGCCAAAGCGACTCAACCATTGCATGATCACTGTATTCAAAGTATTATGATCAGAATTTGCACCATGATGCAAAACATGTCGAAAGGCTTTCTGTCCAAAGATGTCAGCAGTTTGATGTGTCTTGTATCATGGTGGATCGACATGGGACATGGATAGATATGGATTAGTGAAAGGTTTTCTTCTGTCTAAAGATGTAGAAGATCTTTTGTTCAGGAAATTCATATCTATTCGTTTTCCAGTGTCAATAAGCATGCTTGAATCACTGTCCAAAGATGTGATTAAGTATGTTTGATTAAAGTTCTGGGGAAAGTTATATATATAAAGTGCTTATCTTGTTTTAAACATGTACAGTCAATCATAACTCAATTCGAACTCTCACTGGCTCAAATTATAAGAAATGGAGAGAAGATGTGGAAATTGCTCTTGGACTTCTGGATTATGAGATGGTTCTTACTGATGAAGCTCTATCAGTACCTGCGAATGATGCATCTGCTGAGACTAAGGCTAAATATGCAAAGTGGATTAAGGCCAACAAAATGGCAATTCTGATCATGAGGAGGTCTATTTCAGAAGAGGTCAGAGGCAGTATTATTGAAACTGAGAGTGCTAAGCTATTCATGGAAGCTATTGCAGAAAACTTCCAAGGATCCAAGAAAGCTGAAATTGGCACACTCATGAGCCAGCTGACAGATATGAAATACAATGGAGAAGGCTGCATAAGAACTCATATTCTGAACATGGTTGAGATAGGAAACAAGTTGAAGGCTCTAAAAGTCAATGTGGATGAAACCATGATGGTGCACTTTGCCATTAACTCTCTACCTAGTATTTTTAGACAACTGAAAACTACTTATATTGCTCAGAAGGAGATATGGTCAGTTGCTGATTTGATAGGTATATGTGTGCAGGAAGAGCAAAGTATAAGAAAAGACAAAGGCAAAGATCAAGTGTGTTTTGTGCAGGATACTAAGTTTAAACAAAAGGAATGGACCAAAAACAAGAACACAGATAAGCAGCAAAAGAAAGATGAGTCTGCAAAGGGCACGGGTCCAGTAGGTTTGAAGTGTTTCTTCTGCAAGAAATTTGGACATTTAAAGAGAGATTGCAGAAGATACAAGCGCTGGTTGGACAAACAAAAGGGAAAAGGTAAGCATGAAAATGTCTCTGTGATTTATGAATCTAATACAGTTGAAGTTTTATCTAATTCATGGTGGTTAGACAGTGGTGCAACAGTTCATGTGACTAACTCTTTGCAGGGATTCAAAACAAAGAGGGTGCCAAACAAGGATGACTTGAAGGTGTTCGTGGGAAATGGAGAAAGAGTTAGAGTAGATTTTGTTGGTTTAGCTAGTCTTGAGTTGGAGTCAGGTTTTATTTTGGAATTAGTTGATGTCGTTTATGTTCCTTCTATGACAAGGAATCTGTTATCAGTTAGCAAGCTTGTAAAATCAAACTTACAGTTTGAGTTTGATGAGTCTGGTTTCTCCATTTTCAGAAATAAAAGTTTTATTGGTAATGGATTATTGATAGATGGAATGTTTCGTTTGAACTGCAAATTACCAAATCAAAGTACAGAGATGATAAATGTGTTAAGTTCAAAACAGCCTTGTAATACAGAATCTTTCACAATATGGCATAAGAGACTTGGACATGTCTCGAAAGAAAGAATGAATCTCCTAAGCAAAGAATCAATTCTCCCACCACTTAATCACCATGAACAAGATAAAACATGCATTGAATGTGCAAAAGGAAAGCTAACAAATCTCAGAAAGAAAGGGGCAATAAGAAGTGAGAAACTACTTGAGATAATACACACAGATATCTGCGGACCTTTTTCAGTTGATACACATGATGGTTTCAAGTATTTTATTACTTTTACAGATGATTTTTCAAGATATGGATATGTGTATCTGATAACAGAAAAATCCAAAGCATTGGAAATGTTTAAAATCTACAAGGCAGAAGTGGAAAACCAGCTGGATTCTAAGATAAAAGTTGTAAGATCGGATAGGGGTGGAGAGTTCTATGGCAAGTTCACAGAAAAAGGAAGAAATCCAGGACCTTTTGCAAACTTCCTACAGCAAGAGGGCATTGTTGCACAATATACAAATCCTGGAACACCACAGCAGAATGGTGTTTCAGAAAGGAGAAATAGAACCTTAATAGAGATGGTGAGAAGCATGATGTGTTGTGCAAAGCTTCCTACTTTTCTATGGGGAGAAGCTTTAAAAACTGCAAACTACCTTGCCAACAGAATTCCCACCAAAGCTACAAACATGATACCCTACGAAACCTGGTGTAAAAGAAAACCTAGCTTGGCTCATCTAAGGACCTGGGGATGCAAGGCAGAGGCAAAGCTGTACAATCCTATGCAGAAGAAGCTTGATTCCAAAACAGTGAGCTGCTTCTTCATAGGATATCCAGATAGGACAAAAGGTTATAGGTTTTATTGTCCTAAAAATAACACTAGATTTGTGGAAACACAGAGAGCAATTTTTATTGAAGAAGAAGAGGTAGGATTAGATGAAGTAGATTTTGATTTTGATGAAGTTTTGGAAACTAAGGAAACTGCAGATGAAAACCAAACAAGAGAAGTCACTATCTTACCTTTTGATGCCTTGGAAGAAAACCGAGCCTCACCAATGGATGCAGAAAGGAATAATGAGGAAGGACAAGTGACTGAACATCAGCAAACTGCAGTAGAAGAAATGCAGACAGATCAGCCAGTACAGGCTCCAGATTTACAGCTCAGGAGATCACAGAGACCTAAAAGGCCAGCCTTGTCAAATGACTACTTTGTTTACCTGCAAGAATCAGAGCATGACATCAATACTGAGGAAGACCCTGCAACTTTCAAGCAGGCCATGGAAAGTGACAAAAGTTCACAGTGGTCTGCAGCCATGGAATATGAACTAGAATCAATGAGCAAAAATGGGGTATGGAAACTAGTCAATTTGCCACTAGGATGCAAACCTATAGGATGTAAGTGGGTTTATAAAACCAAAAGGAATGCACAAGGACAGATAGACAGGTATAAGGCCAGATTAGTGGCAAAAGGTTACACACAAGAAGAGGGAGTTGATTACAATGAAACTTTTTCTCCTGTATCAACTAAAGATTCATTCAGAGTCATAATGGCTTTGGTTGCTCATTTTGATCTGCATCTTCATCAGATGGACGTTAAGACAGCTTTCCTAAATGGAGAACTGATTGAAGAAATATATATGAAACAGCCGGATGGTTTTGCCTCAAAAGGGGAAGAGAATTTAGTGTGCAAGCTGCAGAAATCAATACATGGTCTAAAACAGGCATCAAGACAATGGTATCTCAAGTTTGATGAAGTTGTTAAGTCCCAAGGCTTCATTGATAATCCATTGGATGAATGCATCTATATGAAATTCAATGGAAGGAATTTCATCTTCATGCTGCTATATGTGGATGACATTCTGCTAGCAAGTAGCAATCTGTCCATGTTGCATGACACTAAAAGGATGTTGTCAGATCATTTTGATATGAGTGATTTGGGAGAGGCAAACTATGTTCTTGGAATAGAAATCAGCAGGGACAGAGAAAGGAAAATGATCGGCTTATGTCAGAAGGCATATATTGAGAAAGTGCTTAGAAGGTTCAACATGGGAAACTGTACAGGATGTGATGTTCCCTTCTCAAAAGGAGATAAATTGAGCAGTGAACAATCTCCTAAAAATGAGCAAGAGAGACTGGAGATGAAGGACAAGCCCTATGCATCACTAGTAGGAAGCTTGATGTATGCACAAGTCTGCACTAGACCAGACTTGGCATTCTGCATAAGTGTTCTTGGCAGATTTCAGTCTAATCCAGGCCAAGCACATTGGATTGCAGGCAAGAAAGTATTAAGGTATTTGCAGAGAACTAAAGAGTACAAATTGGTCTATAGAAAGGTTGAAAATTTGCAGCTGGAAGGATATGCAGATGCAGACTTTGCAGGATGCCAGGATACTAAGAAATGCACATCAGGAGTTGTTTTTTTATTTGCAGGTGCTGCAGTGGCATGGAAGAGCATGAAACAGCAGTATGTGTCAACCTCCACTATGCAAGCAGAATTCTTAGCAGTTTATGAAGCTACTTCAATGGCAATGTGGCTTAAAAATTTTATGTCCATGCTAAGGATTGTGGATTCAATACAGAGACCAATTCAGTTATGGAATGACAATACTGCAGCAGTGTATTTTGCACAAGGAAATAAGAGATCAAGTGGAATGAGGCATTTGCATTTAAAGTTCTTATCTGCAAAGGAAAAGATTCGAGATGGAGAGACTGCTCTAAGTCACATTGGCACAGATTTTATGATTGCAGATCCTTTGAATAAAGGGTTGCCTAATCATGTTTTTCACAGGCATGTGGCAAGCATGGGATTGCAGTTCAGTTTTGATGCCTAAAGTTAGTGGGAGTCAGTGGGAGCTAGAGTTCTTGCAGTTATGTTTTAGTTCTGATTTTGTTAACTAGTTTTATCTAGACAGTTTTATTTTGCAGACTTAATTGAATTACTTTTATATAATGTTCTGCATTTGCTATTTATGGATGACAAATAGAATAAAGGCCAAACTGTAATCATGTCAGCATTATGTTTACAGTTTGAATCTATGAATGAGTCATTAAAGATTGTTAAAAGACCTTGGTAGTCTTGAAGGGTGGGCAAAGAACTGTTTAGTTTGTCACACTTATAGTAAAACTAAAACAGTTTCTTGTTTTTCAATCCAGTTGGAAGCCTTATGTGTTTTGCAGATTCATGTATGTGATTATAAAAGTCTTGGATGTTATATATCCATGTACTTCGATAGTCCTTTATGAATTTTTCAAAATGACAGTGGCTTGATAAAAGGAACAAGAGAATTTTGAGTTCCACATGGCCATTAAGTAATGAACAATAAGTCTAAATTGATTATTTGATCAAGTGGGAGAATGTAAGAAGGTTTATTACATTAAACCCATTAAAGTGATCTTCTAATCAACTTAGGATTACAAAGACTTATTGTTTATTAGGAACTCAAAACCTATCTCGATTAGGCAAGCCTGTAAACAGTGTTCAATAAGGACAATGAAGGCTTAAGGGTTCCTAGTTCTACAAGGATTGGAATGGATTAATCCTATAGCATGAAGGACATCTCTAAGTGTTTCTTGATGGGCAAGACACTTAGAGAGATGCATATAAATAGAAGGCTCCCTCCTAGATCCGATACACACAACACAGCTAAACAGAAATTCACCCATCAGAGTTATAGCTATAAGGATCGGATTCTCAGGAGAAGAACTTCTATACCTTGCGCTGCCAATCTGTTCCAGCATCATCCGATCTGCGCCAGCACCATGTCAGACTCAGGTTAGTGTTAAACATGTTATGGCTTTAGAGAACTTACACCAACTGCCCATGTTATGCAGAAGTCACCGGTTTCACACGATGGTTTGACATCAGATTACTCTACGTCACTAGATGCAGTCCTATTTCATTCATTTTCGTTTCCAAAACAAATATATATTTCTAACTCTTTTCTTCTTCTTTTTTCTTAGGTTGAAGTCAATACATGTGTAACACCTGAACTGAAAATTCCACAAATTGAATTAATTTGTTTCTGGGCAGATCCGAGAATCCGAATTGAATACTTGTACAGTAGAGGGACCAATCCAAGGCCAAATCTTTGATATTCTTCTATATGCGTACAATAATATATTACACATAACACATGATGATCATGCAAAGGTTCAAAGCCACCAGCAAGCTTATTTTGCCACACCTTTTCAACACATCAACCATTTTCAAAAAGGCCTTGTCTTGGAACCCTTTCACCCCGTTCACCGTCCTCCTGGCTTGGCTTTGATACAAAATGAGCAGCTTGTACAAGAACTCTCACCTTGTAAGAAACAAATACAAAATGGATTAGTGAGGTATGTGAAAAATTGTCACATAATAGCTTGACAGGTAAAACAAACATAACTGGATTATTGAGGGATAGATTATTATCCAATCAAAGAAGATTTTTATTAAAAATATGAGAAAAATATTTAGTCAGTTTCCAATTTTTATTTCTTTGTTTTCACCTTTCTTGTTATTGCACTATTGAGTGCAAAAACACCTTATTGTTATCACATCACTGTTAAGGCTTGTTTGATAGGGATGACTAGACTAGCAATGCTTATTTTCTATGCGCATTCAAGGCATAATATAGATATGTTTGTTAATCAAATTTTTTCTTCACAAACTCCTCAAACGTCAAAAGATCACTCTCATCATCACTTGTTGAGCTGAAATTGTGCCTACCCTTTAACTTTTCGTTAATTATAAAGGTAAAATTGTCATTTTTCAAGGTACAATACTAAAAACAGTAAAGAAAATGTAAAAACAAAATAATAATAATAATAATAATAATAATTTTAAAAAACAAAAAATAGCTTCGATGAACCAAGAAAGAAGAAGAAACAAGAGAACCATTACAATTTGATGGAAGTGAATGTCATGCTCCGAATTTTCAACAACAGATAACATACTAAGTTATTACAAACAAATTGATCCGGGACGTGAAGCTCAGAACCTTCAACAAATGTACAAAGATTTTTTTTTTCATAATATAATACCACATGTTCCGAACCACAATGTCAATACCTACATAATCATCCGAGTCAAATATTACATTACAACATATATAATAGATTGAACAATCAACATATTACATATTCTACTCCTCAAACCTTATTACACACAGTGGAAATCTAAACACACCAACACTGTCAAACCAAACTGTGTACACTGCAAGTACACCTTTTGCTTTGTGCTCCTTACGAAGTCATGAGTTCCTATTCCCTACATGATTAGCCCTTACACCGTCAAGTAGCGTACCAGGTTCACCAAAGAACTAACCTGATAAACTTTTTAAAGCTCGTATGAGTAAACCACAACCAATAGTATAAATATGTCAATTACATATAATATACAACACACATGCACTTTCATTAGCATACATCAATCCTTGTATACCAAGGTAATCATAATCAATAATTTCATCTCAATCACAATTCTTCTGATTTATAAAAATTACTCGGTCCTCAGCTGACCCAAAATCTGTTTCAAATCCGTTAGAAACATAACCCATAAATGTCACTCTTGGACAACGATGTGAGAATGCACTCAACTCTCTCAACACACGAACACTAAAATAAGTCCACACACAATAGTGCATGTTCACAAATCTGCGCCGAAACCAAGTAACTATGTGTTACCCTCATCATGAACATCCGCTATGGCGATAATTAGAGCTCTAACTGTTTTGGGGCCTTCCACCCTGGGGCTGCAATCCCTAATTACTTTCCACGGTCAACCACCTGAAGGTTATCTTCCAATTGAAGGAGTTAGTGCATTCTCACATCCATCCTTCAAATCAATATGCCTTTCCACATCAAATATTGTTTTCTATATCAAATCAAATACATCCATCACAACAATATATATATATATATATCAGTCCCGATCTCTTGGACCACAGGAGTCCAAGAAATTGTGGTCACCTACCGTTGGATATTAATCCAATGATTCACTAACTCCAATGATCCAATGATAACACACTAGCTAGCTAGATATGCATAATGAGGAGATAAAAAACTGGAAAAGAGAACCTGGTGTTTGTGAAGATCTCTGTCGAGAACAGTCCTAAGAGACCAAGAGAAGACCAAGTCGATTAAGCTTCTACCTGCAATCTCAAAAGGCTTCTTCACCTTATTCATAATTATTACTACTTACTCAACTGAAAATTCCCCAACTACTGATATATAAAATGCGGTGGCTTCTGTGGATATATATCACTCTCTCTTTCATATTCAACTTCTGATATATAAAAGGAAAATGCTAGGGAGACCAACTTTAGATACCAACTTGTGTACCAACTCTCTAATAGAGTGTGGAACCCATTATATTGGTGGGCTCCACCTCTATTAAAGAGTTGGTACACAAGTTGGTATCTAAAGTTGGAAATAAAGAAAATAAAGGAAGCTACCCCTAGGCGAAGTTAATAATTACTTAGCTCTTCGATTTCCTGTCCAAGTTGTAGAAATGCAAAATTAATGCATATAAAAACATCCAAAGGGACATTTTTTATTTTCGAAACTAAGCAATAGTATATTATCGATGAACAAACAAAAATACAAAGTAACTATGTGTCGAATATAGATAAATCTTTTCAAAGGACCAAACACAATCGCATGTTGAATTAAACTTGAGAGAATTACACACAATCCAAACTCTGACTAAATTCCCAATTCAACAACCAGAAACTCAACCCAAAAAGGGACTTTTTCTTTGAAAATAAAAAATATCCCTCATGAAAAGTCGGAAGAAAACGACAGAGACAGCTTCATATTCATGTTGCTGCCTGCATTGGTAAGACCAACAGACGTCTTTTACCTTAATTTCACATTTTACACTAGTTTTGAAACAATAAATAAATAAATAAATGAGAAGGTAGTTAAACTGGAAAATGATCAGCTGTGACGGGCATTTTAGGCTTGCTTTGTTCATATCAAATTTTCCTAGCTGGTGCGTATCAAATGATGATTTTTGAACACTTACACGAGTTATATCACATGGTCATACTATTGTACTTTACGATAATTTTTCGAGCCATTGAGCCAAGGATTGTGCTATATATTTGTTTAAAGTAAAAATATTGAAGAAAAAACAAATTAAATCCTTGTAATCTGTACATACAATATTAAGGGGTCGTTTGGTACAGGGAATTGTCATGGACTGGATTAAATATTGGTATTGTCTTGGATTGACTTAGTCTGGCATAAGCTGGATAACACTTGTACAGCGTTTGGTGTATGTTTGATTTGACTAGGACTTTTTTTTTATTTTTTATATGCTTTTCTTCTCTCTCCATTTGTTTCTTCCTCTTTGCATCTCTTTTTTTCTTTTTTGGACAAACCTCTATGCATCTCTTTCTTCTTCTTCCCCTCTACATCTCTTTCATTTCATCTTCTTCTTCTCCATTTTCACTCCTCTTCTTCTGTCTACTTTTCTTTTCTTTTCTTTTTTCAAAAATTCTCTCATCTTCTCCCTTTTTTTCTAAAATTCTCTCCTCTTCTTCTCCATTTTCTTTCTTCTTCTCTATTTTTTCGAAAAATTTATCTCATCTCTTCTTCTCAATTCTCTCTCCTCTTCTCTCTTTTGTTTTTCGGAAATTTTATGTTCTCTCCTCCTCCTCTTCTATTCTGTCTTCTCCTTCTTGGGTGGCTGTGGTTGGTGGTCGTGGCGGGTGGTCGTGTTTGGTGGTTGTGGCTGCCGCTTGGTGGGACGTTGATTGTGGGGCGATTGGGTGTGGTTGCTAGTTGCTTGGGTCGTCAGGACTGTTAGTCCCTCCTCTCTAGATAGGTTTCACTAAGAACACCTAAAGAGGTATTTTTGGTGGGCCCAGTATTAGTTAATCTCACTTAAAATTAGAACCAAAGTGAAACAAACATGGGATAAAACTTTAACCAAGCCAATCCAAGTTTGCACCGTATAACAAACATGCCATAAATTTCTTTTTCGGTAATTAATAGTACAGAGTTAAGTTAACTTTCAATTATTCAGTTGCATTAATTAACGAGTGATGCTACTTCCCCACTTACATCTTATTGGTAATTGGAAATTGACGACGACAATTGAATACTTTTACTAAAAATATCTATCGCAAATATTCTCTTGTTGGAAACAAGACATCTTCCTCAAAATTACTTTTCTTTTTTAGAAAAAATAAATTACTTTTCATCTAGTGCCTTCAAAGTGTACACCATTTTGGATTTACATAGGGGCTTGGTCGGGTCGAATCGAAATCAGGGAATTCAAATTCTAATAAATAAAAAATCGGAATAAAAATTCTATTCTCATTGCTATTAAAAAAAATTTGGAATTTCAATATTCATTCTACTTCAGAAAACTCAGAAGTTTTGGAAATTTTCAAAAACTAATTCAAATTTTTAAACATACCCAACCATTTGAAGGATTAAATTGACTTAAAATTGAAAACTCATGCGATAAGCTTGGAAAAGTATTATATGTTGGTGCTTATATATTGTTGTCCTTTTATGGAATAACTTGTATATATATGTCTATTTGGTGATCAAATTATATTTAGTTCAACATGAAATTAGTAATTGTAATATATTTTGGAATGAATGATGCTAAACGAATCCTAAAATTAACTAAGTACATCATATCACCAAATTATTTATTGAATTACTAATTTACCCTAATATAAAACGACCAAAAATGATATATTTAATTATGAAACAAATATAATTTTAATAAGTACACCCTACTCAACATATTCAATCATAATCAAACGTAGAGAAGTTTTCGTATTGCTTGGTGCCCACGAACAATGCAGCCACTGGCGGACCCAGAATTTTTTAGTGGAGGTGCAATATTGACTAAGTATGAAAAATGATTTTTCGGAAGAATCATTTTCTCAAGATAATTTTTGGCGGCTTTTATTCCTTATAAATCAAATAAAAAAACTTGATTTTATGGGATTTTAGTATGAAGTGTATATTGACTTAATGAGCCATCATTTTTAGCCTAAATTGTGTTTTGCACTAAAACTGAATTTTCATAGTTTGATTTGGTGGGAATTTGATTTTTTAGTATTTTTATGAATCCAAATGGGGGGTACTTCCTTATTTACATTGTAAACTTAAGTAAATTGAGTAATATAAAAATAAATAAAAGTAAAAGGACAAAGACATTTACTTAAATGTTGAAAATGGAAATAAGGTAATCTATACACCAGTTGAATAAAGGGGCAATTTGAAGCACCTATAATGATTTTTCCAGCGAGGGGAGGTGCAGTGCACCTCCTTGCGCCTTATTAGGTCCGCCCCTGAATGCAGCGAGCATGAACAGAGAAGCAAAGAGATGTCGTTAAATGTTTGAAGTTACTGCATTGAACTTGAATTGATTCTTGCGTTGAATGCTCCATTGGGAGTGTACACCTAGGGGAAAATGCCTATTTATGGTCAATGACTGGCATGCAGGCCTTGTGCCATTATAAGTAGTTTCAACTAATTAATTGGTTAGTTATATAGTTTTCTTTCTTAATTCTTTTGCTAAATGTTTCCTACTTTCTTTATTTTCCTTTTTTCGAGTAAAATTAGTGATGATGGAGTTCTGATCATTATATGTCCTTTGATTCAGACTTTTGGCTGTCAAGTATGAGTATCGTCCGTTGTAATTCGTAACCTTGCACATCAAGTTGATGTTTTTTCTTTCTTTTCCTGATACCAATCTTCATTCATATGTCCCATCTAATATAAAAACGTGGTTATTTTTAAAGTAATTTTACTTAGAACTCATAAAACTTTCAT
Source organism: Prunus persica (assembly GCF_000346465.2). Classification (NCBI taxonomy): domain Eukaryota; kingdom Viridiplantae; phylum Streptophyta; class Magnoliopsida; order Rosales; family Rosaceae; genus Prunus; species Prunus persica. The sequence continues at coordinate 20,075,866 of NC_034009.1, forward strand.
AAGATGATCAAACATATTTGGTGAGCAACAAGTTCAATCTATTAAAAAAGAAATTTGGGACATGTCCTGTCAATTGAGGAATAGATTAGACTATTATCCAAAATCAAAGAAGATTTTTATTAAAAATATGAAGACTCTAGTTATCGTGGACAAATTATTCACACACAAAAAAAAAAAAAAAAAGTCAGTTTCCAATTCTTATTTTGTTGTTTTCACCTTTCTTGTTATTGCACTACTAAGTGCAAAAACACCTTATTGTTATCACATAAGTGTTAGGGCTTGTTTGATAGGGAGGACTAGAATAGACTGGACTAGACTAGCAAAATGTCTATATTTTATGTGCATTCAAGGCATAATATGGATATGTTGCCTAAGTTGGAGGAAGAATGGAGACTATCTATAAGAGGTTTGATAACTAAAACGTATCCCCCCTAATTCCCTTGAAATGGTGAGATTATGAGGGATAAGTTTTAGTCATAACCTTTTATGAATAGTCCACCTTCATCCTTCAAATTAGACAACAATATCCATATTATGCCTTAATTGCACATAAAATGTAGGCCTTTTGCTAATCTAGTACGGTGTGGTCTAGTCCTTCCTAATAAACAAGACCTTTTAGAGTCCAAAAAATGTCATGCAATCGAATATCATATGATGCATGCACAAGCACGACACACAGTGATAATGGATATGCCATGCCGCAAGCCCACGCAAATACAAGGAAAAGAAAACTATTTATACAGACAAGTCCATTCCTAAGTTCACGACCAAAATTTATTCGTGCTTAGGTATATATGAGTTATGCTATTTACTCGTAGTTTGCTTCTACATTTGTGCATCCACCCATTTGTCAAAAACACAAGCCAAATGACCATAATCTCCCATTTGAACTGCTCCTATATAACGTTACAATGATTTTCACTCCCTCACTCCATTCTCATTCATTACTGATCGCCTCTTTGTTAAGGCACATACTTGACATCTTGTGTTTCTTGTGACACTGGCCCAGCAAGACCACAACAAGATTTCTGTGCGGTTGAGTTTCCCTTGAAGTATCCTGGGCTTGGCTCCCCATTCTGAACCCTCGCGGTAAGTGCTCTTCGTGGATTGTCTCGCAAAGGCCCACACCACCTAAATCACCCCAACAATAACAAAGACTATCGAGTACAGAAAAAAAACCATTTTACCACTACAACACAACGGAAGTTGCCTAGGACTAACACACTTTATTGCTACTGCACAATGGAGGCTGCCAAGTGTAGAAGCACTTTACTCTTACACCACAACGGTGGTTGCTTAGTGCATAAACCCAAAATCGAGAGTGAGCTGGTCCAAACATGATCCAACACTAACGCATAACCAAGGAGCGCAACAATTCACCCATAATAGAGAGAGAGAGAGAGAGAGAGAGAGAGAGAGAGAGAGAGGGTATTGGAAATTGGATACTACCGTGTAACTTAAAATGTTGTCAAGCACCCATTAGTAATTGCCTTTGTAACTTCAAATGTTGTCAAGATACAATGGTACATAGGAAGAGAGGATTATTATTGTTTAGATTTGAAATTTGGAGGGTGGAAAAATAGTGGAAGTAGCAACACTATAATTAAAAAGAACATTATTTGCCATCAGAATTCAGAACACACGCAAAGAGACAGATAAAACATTCTATAGCAAACCCAAAACCACAACCATAACATTCGCAGAATAACAATGTCATGAGAAACGGTGCTTAAATCCATCTTTCGGTACTCAAACATCAAAGAGTCACCATCACTTCGTACAATAAGAGTTGGCTGCCAGCCATAGGCATTAATATAAGGAACAAATCGTGTTGCAAAAGATACTTGGATTCACTCAAATATCAACAAGTTTCACTCCTTCAGTGCTCAACCAGTTCTCATGATGATATGAACTCCGCTATCTGTATCCACAATGTCGCTCATCTCCCCAACCTTGAGAGCAAATGTCGCTTCTTCAAACGGCTTCTGCATCTGGCCCTTGCCAAAAGGACCTGCAGCAATAGTATGACATGCATCTCAGCAATAATTTAAATCTTATTTGAGGAATAAGATCATGGTAATACAGACCTTATGTAGGGCCTATTCTCTTTCCAGCAAGATAATTTACATGACTAGCAACGATAGATGAGAAGGAAAATATCACAAGTAAAACTCATCAACATGTTACTTAACAGTAGTTAGACAATACGTACGTAATAACACAAAGAAATTTTCATTTTTAATCCATAACTAATCAGGTGGAAGTCATTCTTTTGCAAAGTTGGGTAATTCCAACGACTTGCACAGATTTTTTGTGTGAAAGGCACAAGGCTTTTGGTGGAGGGAAAAAGGCAGGGGTGTTGCAGAACTGGGAGGTGATGGCTACTTTTTGGGTGTTGTACTTTGAAGAATTTTAAAAAATTTGAAGACCATAAGAGGAGAGAGAAATTTTTTATGGGATAAACTGATAACGTAATGTTTTAAATGTTACTTTGGGCATTGGCCTATTTGGAGCTTTGGTCCATCTTTGGCTATCTTAGGGTTTGGAAAGCTGTTCTTACCAAGATTTTTCACTGTTGATAGCTAAAGGTTTATTGCATTAGCTGTTTGGTTTGTAGTGAACACCTTGTCCACAAGAATTGTAATTATTTTGGTCCACCAAACTAAGTTTCCTCTCAAATAAAAAAATCAAAAGCTCATATTTCAGATAATATACTGCAGTCTGTAACTAAACAGTTTTGTGCACGTTTTCTGTTTGGATTTCCCACATTTTAATGCCTTTATTGGGATAATTTATAATGACAAAACACAATTGTAAACCTAAACCATAATTTTGAACTTTCTGAAAGTTAGGTGCTAACCAAGATCACCGCCGCGTTTGGCAGAGCTACAATCAGAGTAGCGAGAGGCGAGGTCATCAAACTTGGCCTTGCCGGAAATGATGTCATCATGGAGGGCCTTCAGTTGAGAGACTGCAGAGTCTCGGGTGGTGTTCTTGATGATGGCACCTTCTGGATCCTTCCATGAGGCCTTTCTTCTGGAACCTTGGTGCTTGATCAGTATGTGGGATGCCCTCACCTGATTCCCCGCCGACGAGGACATTTTTGTCTTTTTGCTCTTGTTGGTGGCTTGACTTTTCTCTTTATCCTTGTTCGTACGATCTGCCGCCCAGATAGAAGAAGCTGCTTTCTTTCGCTTACGATCGGACGAATCTATCTTTACAGCTCAGACACAGGGCTTAGATAATGCTTGCTTGTCTGTATTCTGCAGAATGACATTTTAGCAGGAAGTATTAGTTTCTTATAATATTTCAAATAAACTTTCATTTTCTCATGGATATTAAACTAAATTGAAAGCATACATTATACATAGAAGGGTTTAATATAGTCATTTCCCCACAAAAATTCAAATTGGTAGCAATCAGAGCTCAGATACTAGTGCCAAAATTATGTTTAATTCTCTGTAGTGTACAAAAACATTTTACCTGTAATGATTTTCACTTGGCCCCCATAAAAACTGAAATTGATAGATATCAAGAAAACGAAAAACAATGCTGCAATCTATCCTTAACCCGCCCCTTTAATTTAACATCATCCCATGAATACGAAAACAAAATGAAAAGATATATTGAGAGGCTCAATAAAATTCAATTTCCACCAAAACTAATAAAGTTGATAGTTGTCAGAGCTCAGACACCAAATTAAAGATAATGTTCTCTTCTCTGTAATGTACAAAGACACTTTGCTTGGTATAATTTTCATCTTCCAACCAATAGATATCAAGAAAACAAAAACAATGTTGTAATTTATCCTTAACCCTCCCATTTAAAAAGGAGATTACCATAGTTTTGTCATTGTTCCTCACTTTTATGTTAACAGTATAAAGCCTCACTCATACAATACAAGATAAGATTTAAACCTCTCAATACTAAAGCTACTAGTCGAAACAAAAAAATTTAACAACGAAAAAAAAATGTTTAAACTAAAACACTGATCAGCAACTTCACCAATTTTAGGACGTTTCCATTCATAATTCAAAATTACTATAAATAAATAAAAAAAAGCTTCAAAATCTATTGGACTACAACAAAAATATCCTAATATGGGCAACAAAAACACCAGCATACAATTAATTTATAACAAAAAAAGAAAATATTAAAGCTATTATGCTTTATACCCAGCCACCAAATCACCAGTAATTGCACAAAGTTAGGAAATTTCATGAATCGGAAAACTAGAAGAACAAAAAGTCACGAAATCTGAAGCTTGCCTGCACACCTGCAACAAAGATATCCAACGGCGGCTGAAGAGTGGAAGATCGGAGATATGAGTGAAGGATTGGGCTATCAGGTAGGTAGTGGATGACGACTCGAAGAGATCGAGCTTCGATAGAAACCCTCAATGGCGGATGAAGAGCATGAGATGAGATGAGCGACTGAAAACAACGGGTGTGTTCAAGTGCGACTTTGTCCGAGGCAGGCTCAAGGGTTTACAATTTTTTATTTTTTATTTATTCTCTCGTGCTGACTCGCCGACTTGGGTGTTTTTTGCTTTTGCTTTTGGTTGTTGTTTGTCCACACATCTTCTGACACGTGTGCCCTACCTTACCTTTCGATTGACCAAAATTACAATGACAAATTCTACTTCACTTGGGAAAATGCTTACTCCTTAGAGCATTTCCACCGGTTGCCTCTTAGAGCATTTCCACCAGTTGCCTCTTGCCATGGTAAGATGAGTCCTAGGGCAGTCACTATTCACGTGAATAGTGGCTGCCCTAGCTCCCTCCAGCAAAATGTGTTTCCAGCAGTTGGGGGCTTGCCATGGCAAATACTATTCATTTTTTTGTTTTTTTTCACAACTTTGTTTACTTAAACAATTAATTTGAATAATATTTTCGGATAATATTTTTTATGCTTTGGTTGTGGTTTGTTTATTTTTTTTATGCTTTGGTTGTGGTTTGTTTTTTATGTATGGAATGTTTTGAATAAAAAGGATTTTTGTTGAATATTTTATATATTGACTAAAAGAAAAGCAATACAACTAATAATAAAATAAAATACATGAACTAAACAAAAAAAAAATACAATGAAATCAAAGGCAAGTAAACTAAGACATGAAAGGCAAACAAACTATTTTAATGGTTTCTATCATTTAACCAATCCGTGTTGCTAGGTCCATCGTCATGAAAAAGTCTTCGTCTCATAACATCCCTTCGTTCTAGCTTCCAAAATTGTTTTGTTTCAGGGGACATATAGCTTGTATCCATGGCCATGGTTTCCCGATCTTTTTTTTCAATGTTTTGTTCGCGTACATACTCCCTTTCTTTGCGTACATACTCCCTTTCTTTTGCATATTCTACTTGAATAGCCATATCGTGCTCTTGTTGTCTCAAGTCCATTTCAATTCTCATGGCTTGGTGCTTTGAAAGTTCCTCCAAAAATTGAGATGCATTCTTGCTAGAATTACCCCCTCTCTTCGCCTTCGCCGCCTTCCTCCCAATAGGCCTTGGCTCATTTTCAATGGGTGAGTCTAGATTCATCGGGGAATCCATAGGTGAATCCGATGCCGGCGTCTCATGAAGTGGAGTCTCGTTCAAGACTACCGTTGGACCGGTTGGAATAATTTGGAATCTCTTACAAGTCTTCACCACCTCCCAACAATGGGTATGGTTGAAACTTTTTTTCCCTTGCCCCGTAGCACCAAACCACATTTGAGCTTGCATAATCTATAAAAAAAAATTAAATGGAAATGCAAGAAACTTTAAAAAATATTGGCAATGCAACATGTAAAAAAAAAAACTAATGCAAATTCAATAAATTAAAAAAAAAATGCAACATGTATAAAAAAAAAAAACTAGAGACATATTAACAAAATATATAAATTGCAAGAAACATTTAAATAAAAATTAATATGACATAGAAATTAATAGAAGGAAAATGACAAATAATTTACCTCACTGCTAAGGTTTTCTCCGCTTCGATGCTTGTCCATCGCTTTTGCTAAGGCATTTCTCCATTTCGCCAACTCTTTATTAAGAACTTTGCACCTACTAGATAATGTCATTTCTGTACGTGTAGAACCAATTGCCCTTTCACAAAATGCTTGATGAATTTTTTTCCACATATGAGAAAATTTCATCTCATTGCCCGTTACGGGACAATGACTAACTTGGACCCAAGCCTCACACAAGCTAACATCTTCCATCAAGCTCCATGCCCCTCCATGTTCATTAGAAGAACCCATAATATGATAGAAAACAAATACAACTTCAAAGTGAAAAAATATTGAATAGAAAGTAAATAAATTTTGAGGAGAAAGTGAATAATAGTAGAAGGAGAAGAAAATATATGAGGATTTGGTGTTAAAAGTGAAGAGTATTGGTTGGTATTTATACACAAAAAATTCAGTAATTTTTGTGTATTTTTTTAAAAAAAATTCGATTTTTTTTCAATTTTTTATTGCAGAAAAATTGGCTGCCGTTGGATTGAAGAAAAAATTCGAATCGGAGCGACCAGAGGCTGCCACGTGTCAAGTAGCCGTTGGCGGCTACTGTAGCGGTGAATTCGAAATTTTTTTTAATGTTGGCGCGTGCAATGCACGTGCCAACGGTAAAAAAAATTTGAATCCGGAAGGGCTGACGCCACGCTGGCGTCAGCAATGACGTCATCCACCTCGGGCCCGAGCTCGGGCCGAAATCGCCTTCGGGCCTGCTCTGTCTGGTGGACCCCACGCTCGCCCGGGCTGCTTCCTTCTCTGCTGGACCTCCGTTTTTTGCCCAAACCCCCCCCCCCCAGCCCGAGTCCAGCTCCTACTGCTGGACTTGCTCTTACCATGGCAAGATTAGCCCTAAGGTAGGCACTATTCTCGTGAATAGTGTCTGCCCTAGCCCTCTCCAGCAAAATGTGTTTCCAGTAATTGGGGCTTGCCATGGCAAATACTATTCATTTTTTTGTTTTTTTCACAACTTTGTTTACTTAAACAATTAATTTGGATAATATTTTCGGATAAGATTTTTGGGTTCCTACGTGTCAATACTATTCATATCGGATAAGATTTTCGGTTTCAAATTTCAGATACATTTCAAAATTCAAATTTTAGATAAATTCAAAATGTCAAATTTCATATACATTTCGAAATTCAAATTTCAGATAAATTTGAATTTTGAAATTTCATTTGAATTTCAAATTTCAGATAAGATTTTCACCCTCTAAGATTGCGCCGCGTGTCATATGTGTACATTTTTCTATAAAATCAGAGGTTCAGCTCATACCTCCCACACCAGTTCTTCTCTACATTTCCATTTCTCAAATTTTAGATTTCATTCTCCATTCTCAATGGCAGACATGGAAGAGGTTTTGGAGAGGCAAGAGCGAGAAACTAGAGAAAGAATGCGTAGACGAGCTGCAAGCAAAAGGGCGCAGAGAGAACTAGATGAGCAACTTGGCATAGCAGTTGCTTTGCTGGAGGAAGAAAAGCAGGCTCGCCGTGGTTCACGAGAAGGCCGTCGTCCAAATGTGGACAGACATAGACATTCCCGGGGTAAGAATCTTATGGAAGATTATTTTATCCCACAATCTCTGTACTCTGATGTTCATTTTCGAGGGAAATATAGAATGCAACCCCATTTGTTCAATAAAATCATGCATGATATTTGCAATTATGATGAATATTTTGTTCAAAAGAGAAATTGTGCTGGAAATTTGGGACTTCTTCCAGAGCAGAAGTTCACAGCTGTGATACGAATGTTGGCGTATGGGTCATCTGCTGATCAGGTGGATGAGATTGATCGGATGGGGAAGTCCACTGTTTTGGAGAGCTTGGTGCGATTTTATGATGCAGTGGAAACTCTGTACACCAGAGACTACCTCCGCAGACCTACGCCCAGGGACCTGCAAAGGCTTCTCCAAAAAGCTGAGTCTCGAGGATTCCCTGGCATGATTGGTAGCATTGACTGCATGCACTGGCAGTGGAAAAATTGTCCAACTGCTTGGTAAGGGGACTACGGAAATAGAAAAAGGCAGAAAAGTATCATCCTGGAAGCAGTTGCTGGTTTTGATATATGGGTTTGGCACGCCTTCTTCGGAGTTGCCGGATCTCAAAACGATTTGAATGTCCTAGGTCAATCCCCGGTGTTCAATGATGTTTTGAGAGATGAAGCCCCAAATATCACATATGAAATTAACAATACCATCTACTAGACCGGGTATTATCTAGCTGATGGCATATACCCGAGGTGGACAACATTTGTGAAAACAATTCCACATCCCCGATCCCATAAGCAAAATTTTTTTGCTCGCTATCAAGAGGGGTACAGAAAAGATGTTGAGAGGTGCTTTGGTATCCTTCAAGCTCGGTGGGCTATTATCAGGGGCGCGACACGTCTATTTGACGAGGAGGTGCTTAGGAGTATAATGATGACTTGTATCATCCTCCATAACATGATTGTGGAAGACGAATATGATTACGATGCTGAAGACGTGTATGAACCAAATCCCACGGACACGGCCCTAACACGAATTTATGAAAAACCAGTGGGGCCAAATGGAGAAGCAGTGCAGCATCAACCGTTGGTTAGAGACGGTAGTTTCATGCCCCGTATGATTGATCGCTACACGGAGATGCAATCGTCGTATATTCATGAACACCGTCAAGTTGACTTGATGGAGCATTTATGGGCGGTGAAAGGCAATGAAGGTGAATAAAGTGAAGTGAAGAAGTTGTTTTTATTTTATTATGTTTATGTTGTATGTTGTTTATTTTTTGTTGTGAGTGGGTTGTTTATGTTTTATGCTTTGGTTGTGGGTTGTTTATGTTTTATGCTTTGGTTGTGGGTTGTTTATTTTTTATGCTTTGGTTGTGGTTTGTTTTTTATGTATGGAATGTTTTGAATAAAAAGGATTTTTGTTGAATATTTTATTTATTGACTAAAAGAAAAGCAATACAACTAATAATAAAATAAAATACATGAATTAAACAAAACAAAAAATACAATGAAATGAAAGGTACATGAATTAAAGAAAACAAAAAATACAATGAAATCAAAGGTACATGAATTAAAGAAAACAAAAAATACAATGAAATCAAAGGCAAGTAAACTAAGACATGAAAGGCAAACAAACTATTTTAATGGTTTCCATCATTTAACCAATCCGTGTTGCTAGGTCCATCGTCACGAAAAAGTCTTCATCTCATAATATCCCTTCGTTCTAGCTTCCAATATTGTTTTGTTTCAAGGGACATATGGCTTGTATCCATGACCATGGTTTCCCGATCTTTTTTTTCAATGTTTTGTTCGCGTACATACTCCCTTTCTTTTGCATATTCTACTTGAATAGCCATATCGTGCTCTTGTTGTTTCAAGTCCATTTCAATTCTCATGGCTTGGTGCTTTGAAAGTTCCTCCAAAAATTGAGATGCATTCTTGCTAGAATTACTCCCTCTCTTCGCCTTCGCCGCCTTCCTCCCAATAGGCCTTGGCTCCTTTTCAATGGGTGAGTCTAGATTCATCGGGGAATCCATAGGTGAATCCGATGCCAGCGTCTCATGAAGTGGAGTCTCGTTCAAGACTACCGTCGGACCGGTTGGAATGATTTGGAATCTCTTACAAGTCTTCACCACCTCCCAACAATGGGTATGGTTGAAACTTTTTTTTCCTTGGCCAGTATCACCAAACCACATTTGTGCTTGTATAATCTATAAAAAAAAATGAAATGGAAATGCAAGAGAATTTTTAAAATATTGGCAATGCAACATGTAAAAAAAACTAATGGAAATTAAAGAAATAATAAAAAATGCAACATGTATTAAAAAAAACTAGAGACATATTAACAAAATATATAAATTGCAAGAAACATTTAAATAAAAATTAATATGACATAGAAATTAATAGAAGAAAAATGACAAATAATTTACCTCACTGCTAAGATTTTCTCCGCTTCGATGGTTGTCAATCGCTTTTGCTAAGGCATTTCTCCATTTCCCCAACTCTTTATTAAGAACTTTCTACCTACTGGATAATGCCATTTCTGTACGTGTAGAACCAATTGCCCTTTCACAAAATGCTTGATGAATTTTTTTCCACATATGAGAAAATTTCATCTCATTGCCCGTTACGGGACAATGACTAACTTGGACCCAAGCCTCACACAAGCTAACATCTTCCATCATGCTCCATGCCCCTCCATTTTCATTAGAAGAACCCATAATATGCTAGAAAAAAATTACAACTTCAAAGTGAAAAAATATTGAATAGAAAGTGAATAACATTTGAGGAGAAAGTGAACAATAGTAGAAGGAGAAGAAAATATATGAGGATTTGGTGTTAAAAGTGAAGAGTATTGGTTGGAATTTATACACAAAAAATTCTTTAATTTTTGTGTATTTTTTTAAAAAAAATTCGATTTTTTTTTCAATTTTTTTGGTAGAAAAATTGGTTGCCGTTGGATTGAAGAAAAAATTCGAATCGGAGCGACCAGAGGCTGCCACGTGTCAAGGAGCCGTTGGCGGCCATTATAGCGCTAATTTGAAATTTTTTTTAACGTTGGCGCGTGCATTGCACGCACCAACGGTAAAAAAAAATTCAAATCTCCAGGGCTGACGCCAGCATGGCGTCAGCTATTTTGTCCCAGACCTCGTGCCCGAGCTCTGGTCGAATTCGTGGCCCCCACTCTCGCCCGGGCTGAACATTTGCTGCTGGACTTCGTTTTTGGCCCCAAACCCCCCCCCAGCCCGAGTCCACCAGCACTGCTGGACTTGCTCTTAGAGCATTTCCACCAGGGCAAGGGGAGCCCTAGGGCAGCTACTATTCATGTGAATAGTGGCTGCCCTAGCCCTTCAAGCAAAGTGTGTTTCTAGCAGTTTAGGTTTGCCATGGAAAATACTATTTATTTTTTTGTTTTTTTCACAACTTTGTTTAATTAAACAATTAATTTGGATAATATTTTCGAATAAGATTTTTGGGTTCCTACGTGTCAATACTATTCATATCGGATAAGATTTTCGGTTTCAAATTTCAGATAAATTTCAAATTTCAAATTTCATTTGAATTTCAAATTTCAGATAAAATTTTCACCCTCTAAGATTGCGCCGCGTGTCATATCTATCTGTCTACATTTTTCTATAAAACCAAAGGTTCAGCTCATACCTCCCACACCAGTTCTTCTCTACATTTCCATTTCTCATATTTTAGATTTCATTCTCCATTCTCAATGGCAGACCTGCAAGAGGTTTTGGAGTGGCAAGAGCGAGAAACTAGAGAAAGAATGTGTAAACGAGCTGCAAGCAAAAAGGCGCAGAGAGAACTAGATGAGCAACTTGGCATAGCAGTTGCTTTGCTAGAGGAAGAAAACCAGAGTCGCCGTGGTTCACGAGAAGGCCGTGGCCCAAATCTGGACAGACATAGACATTCTCGGGGTAAGAATCTTATGGAAGATTATTTTATCCCACAATCTCTGTACTCTGATGTTCATTTTCGAGGGAGATATAGAATGCAACCCCATTTGTTCAATAAAATCATGCATGATATTTGCAATTATGATGAATATTTTGTTCAAAAGAGAAATAGTGCTGGAAATTTGGGACTTCTTCTAGAGCAGAAGTTCACAGCTGTGATACGAATGTTGGCGTATGGGTCATCTGCTGATCAGGTGGATGAGATTTCCCGGATGGAGAAGTCCACTGTTTTGGAGAGCTTGGTGCGATTTTGTGATGCAGTGGAAACTCTGTACACCAAAGACTACCTACGCAGACCTACGCCCAGGGACCTGCAACGGCTTCTCCAAAAAGCTGAGTCTCGAGGATTTCCCGGCATGATTGGTAGCATTGACTGCATGCACTGGCAGTGGAAAAATTGTCCAACTGCTTGGCAAGGGGATTACAGAAATAGAAATGGGCAGAAAAGTATCATCCTGGAAGCAGTTGCTGGTTTTGATACATGGGTTTGGCACGCCTTCTTCGGAGTTGCCGGATCTCAAAACGATTTGAATGTCCTAGGTCAATCCCCGATGTTCAATGATGTTTTGAGAGGTGAAGCCCCAAATATCACATATGAAATTAACAATACCATCTACTAGAACGAGTATTATCTAGCTGATAGCATCTACCCGAGGTGGACAACATTTGTGAAAACAATTCCACATCCCCGATCCCATAAGTAAAAATTTTTTGCTCGCTATCAAGAGGGGTACAGAAAAGATGTTGAGAGGTGCTTTGGTATCCTTCAAGCCCGGTGGGCTATTATCAGGGGTGCGGCACGTCTATTTGATGAGGAGGTGCTTAGGAGTATAATGATGACTTGTATCATCCTCCATAACATGATTGTGGAAGATGTATATGATTACGATGCTGATGAAGTGTATGAACCAAATCCCATGGACACGGCCCTAACACGAATTTATGAAAAACCAGTGGGGCCAAATGGAGAACCAGTGCAGCATGAACCGTTGGTTAGAGACGGTAGTTTCATGCCCCATATGATTGATCGCTACACGGAGATGCAATCGTCATATATTCATGAACACCGTCAAGTTGACTTGATGGAGCATTTATGGGCAGTGAAAGGCAATGAAGGTGAATGAAGTGAAGTGAAGATGTTTTTTTTTAATTTATTATGTTTATGTTGCATTTTTAGTTATGCTTTGTTTTTTTTGTACTTTAATATTTTTAGTTGTGGGTTGTTTATTTTTTATGCTTTGGTTGTGGGTTGTTTATTTTTTATGCTTTGGTTGTGGTTTGTTTTTTTTTTTTTTATGCTTTGGTTGTGGTTTGTTTTTTTTTTATTTTTATGTTTTGGTTGTGGTTTGTTTTTTATGAATGTTTTGAATAAAAAGGATTTTTGTTGAATATTTTCTTTATTCACTAAAAGAAAAGCAATACAACTAATAAAATAAAATACATGAATTAAACAAAACAAAAAATACAATGAAATCAAAGGCAAGCAAACTATTTTAATGGTTTTCATCATTTAACCAATCCGTGTTGCTAGGTCCATCATCACGAAAAAGTCTTCGTCTCATAACATCCCTTCGTTCTAGCTTCCAAAATTGTTTTGTTTCAGGGGACATTGACTTGTATCCATGGGCATGGTTTCCCGATCTTTTTTTTCAATGATTTCTTAGCGTACATACTCCCTTTCTTTTGCAAATTCTACTTGAATAGCCATATCGTGCTCTTGTTGTTTCGAGTCCATTTCAATTCTCATGGCTTGGTGCTTTGAAAGTTCCTCCAAAAATTTAGATGCATTTTTGCTAGAATTACTCCCTCTCTTCGCCTTCGCCGCCTTCCTCCCAATAGGCCTTGGCTCCTTTTCAATGGGTGAGTCTTGATTCATCGGGGAATCCATAGGTGAATCCGATACCGGCGTCTCATGAAGTGGAGTCTCGTTCAAGACTACCGTCGGACCGGTTGGAATAATTTGGAATCTCTTACAAGTCTTCACCACCTCCCAACAATGGGTATGGTTGAAACTTTTTTTCTCTTGCCCAGTAGCACCAAACCACATTTGTGCTTGCATAATCTATAAAAAAAAATTAAATGGAAATGCAAGAAACTTTAAAAAATATTGGCAATGCAACATGTAAAAAAAAACTAATGCAAATTCAATAAATTTTAAAAAAATGCAACATGTATAAAAAAAAAATAGAGACATATTAACAAAATATATAAAGTGCAAGAAACATTTAAATAAAAATTAATATGACATAGAAATTAATAGAAGGAAAATGACAAATAATTTACCTCACTGCTAAGGTTTTCTCCGCTTCGATGGTTGTCAATCGCTTTTGCTAAGGCATTTCTCCATTTCGCCAACTCTTTATTAAGAACTTTCCGCCTACTGGATAATGCCATTTCTGTACGTGTAGAACCAATTGCCCTTTCACAAAATGCTTGATGAATTTTTTTCCACATATGAGAAAATTTAATCTCATTGCCCGTTACGGGACAATGACTAACTTGGACCCAAGCCTCACACAAGCTAACATCTTCCATCATGCTCCATGCCCCTCTATTTTTAGTAGAAGAACCCATAATATGATAGACAAAAATACAACTTGAAAGTGAAAAAATATTGAGTAGAAAGTGAATAAATATTGAGGAGAAAGTGAATAATAGTAGAAGGAGAAGAAAATGTAAGAGGATTTGGTGTTAAAAGTGAAGAGTATTGGTTGGTATTTATACAAAAAAAATTCAGTAATTTTTGTGTATTTTTTTAAAAAAATTTCAATTTTTTTTTCAATTTTTTATTGCAAAAAAATTGGCTGCCGTTGGATTGAAGGAAAAAAATGAATAGGAGAGCCAATAGGCTGCCACGTGGCATGTAGCCGTTGGCGGCTACTGTAGCGCGTCGTTTGAATTTTTTTTTTTAATGTTGGCGCGTGCAATGCACGCGCCAACGGCTGGCGTCAGCCATGATGTCACCGCCCTCGGGCCCGCCCAGTCTCGTGGCCCCCACCTCTTGCCCGAGCTGCCTCACGCTGCTGGAAATCCATTTTTTTCCCAAACCCCCCAGCCCGAGTCCATCTCCTGCTGCTGGACTTGCTCTTACCGCGAGTTTAATAAGTATGTAACATACAATTTTATTTTTTTTTATCTTTAATAAATTATTATTTTTTGCATACGTGCTATATCAAGAATGGGGAATGTGTTCTTCCAATAAAGGAGGTAAGTAATGTCCTTTTATAAGTGCACTTATGATCATGTGTTTAATAACATTTATGAAAAATTAAAAATTAAAGATTTCAAAAAATATATATATAATAGGCTTATTTTTTGATATACCCCCTAAAACTCATTTTGTCTCACTTTATTCCATTTTTCATATATATTTGTCTCATTTTATCCCATTTTCACAAAAGATTAATTGAAATATAAAAAAATTAATTTTAAAACTTAAAATCCATATAAAAATTATAAATAAATTTTTTTTAAAAAAAATTAAAAAAAAAACTACATCCCTACACCCGCCCCTCCCCTCTCTCTCCATCTCTCTCTCTCTCTCTCTCTCTCTCTCTCAATATATATATATATACGTGATTGAGCCCACATAAAGAAGGAAAGAAAAGAATGAAGCAATTTGTCTGCCATCTTCCCTTGTAACCAACCGAACATCACGGGTGCTGCAGCCTATTTAAAGGCTTCATCTCTTCATTGCTAGATAGAGAGAAGAAACAGTAAGTGATAACACACTCAGTTGAGAGAAGAAAAGAGAGTGATAAATGTGAGAGTTAGTGAGTTCTATCTGAGAGGAAATTTTGTAAGTGTAAAAACTACAAGAGCAAATACAATCCTATTCCCAATATTCAGTGGTATTTTTCATACTTTTATATATATATATATATATATAATATTTCATAATGTTTTAATATTATTTAATCTTAATATTGATGGCGCTTGCAAAAGCGACTCTGGTAAAGCAGGTAGTGGTGGTGTGTTTTGCGATTATCAAGGCCATGTTCTTAGGGCATTTTCGGTGAAGTTTTAGCGGTCATTAAGACCATTGAGCTTGCTTGGCTCCATTCTTGGCATAATTTTCGGATTGAAACTGATTCGTTGTTAGTTACTAAATTCTTTTGCTCTCCACATTTGGTCCCTTGGCTTCTACAAGTTGATTAGCAAAATTGCTTGCATCGTCTCCAACACATGTCATTTAAGATTTCTCATATCTTTCTTGATGGTAATCATGCTGCTGATGCTTTGGCAAATCATGGTGCTTTGGGCTCTGGTTTAATTTAGTGGGATACACCTTCTTTTATTTTGCATTTTTGTTAGCGAGACTGGCTGGGCATGCCTAATTACCAATTCTCCTAGTTTCTTTTGTTTACTTTTTCAGAGTTTTGGTCACTTAGGTCAGCATATTGTTGTGCATTTTTGTCATTGGCTTTCTCTTCTGCAACGTTTGGTTTGGTCCCACTACTACAAAAAGTGAAAAAGACGACCAGAAAACAACGACGGTCTAAGTGAAAACCGTCGTGGTTTATAAAAAGACGACGGTTCTAAAAACACCGTCGTGTAATACAACCTTAGACAACTAAAAAATGGAGTTTCAAATGGCTGTTCAAAAACAACGACGTATATAATTAAACAACCGACGTCTATTTGAAACAGATTTCAGCAGTGTAAAATCAATGCCAACAAAGAACGGCAGAAGTTATGAATCGACCGACGTAGAAAGTAAAGACGACGATTTCAATAAAAACTGCCGTTTTTACTCATAAAATAACACGACGAGGTTTTCGTATAAGACGCCGTATAATTACAAACAAATCCACGGCTTTAAAATACAACATATCGCCGTATTAAATTAATTTACAACGACGGAAAATATAAATATATCGACGTCATTCTCGTATAGTTCTACGACGTTATCTTTAAATCGTACAATAAAATTTATCGTCGTATTTATTCATTTTATACGTCGTACCTTTAATTTTCACGGTCGTCTTAATAAGAATTTTTGTTAACAATTTTTTTCTTTGATTTTCTTATCCTACGTCGGTAGATCTACTTAATGACAAGAATTGAAATAACCACGACGGTTTATATAGAACACCGCCGACATAATCAGTTTTGTCTGAGATCCCAAGGGTTACGAAATCTTACCAGATGGAACTCTGTTCCACATCATAATCTTAACAGATGACACAGATTTGCAAATATTGCGTCGTGTTAGTTTACAAATTCTAGAACATTAATTTCCCTCATTTTAAATTTCCTCGGGAAAGAAAAATCTATTTATCACGCTTTGGAATTGAAAACTAAAACTGAAAGAATACGGGAAAAAAAACTCTATTTATAATTTAAAATTAAAATCCACGTCGGTTGTAGTACACTTAACGACGTTTAACAAAATAATCTACGTCGGTAATTATAAATCTACCGCCATCTTAACTTAATATAGACGACGATAAAAGACGACGGTAGAACAGAAAACCGCCGTTGTTTCAGTTTCTTTAACATATCTTTCTGCAGGACTTGTGTAGTTCAAAGCATTGACAATGTCTTCATCATATCTCCCAGAAACTACTGATTCAATTGCTCATGCTTTAGAGGCCATCTGAAGCCATTTCTATTCTTTATCGCATTCTTGAAACCCATCTTCTTCTTCTGAAGCTCTACGGATAAAGGAAGAGGCTATCACAATAAATCCGACGATCTTCTTAGGCAAGAAAATCAAGCAGAGGATCAGGCACATCTGATCTTCAGATTTCCCTGAGAAGCGAACTTTCCTTCGACAGCGAGTGGAGGCCAGGCTTGCATCTCTTTTGATGGAAAGCAAGGAGTATTCAGAAGCACTAAGTGTCCTATCAGGCTTGATCAAGGAAGTGAGAAGGCTAGTTGACAAGCTTCTTCTTGTGGACATATATTTGATGCGAGTAAGCTCAATTTCTCTTTGAGAAAACATCCAAATTATTGTCTTTGAGACATGAGAGACTGAGAGAGGAAGAACTTGGAACCTTAAATGTAAACCGAAAATGAATGAAAGCGACAAATTTATAGAATAAATTTTTAAAACCAACGGCGGTCCTTACAAAAAAACCGCCGTTTAAATTGTAAAATCAACGTCGGTATTATCGACGTATATTACAGAAATCCACGTCGGTAAATTAATACAAACGACGTGTTAAATAATATACCATGACGCGAGTTATTACTTATGTACTTTAATTTTTGAGTTTACTACGACGGTACCTACAAACTACTGTCGTATTTATTTACCACGTCCGAAGTTAAATGTACCGTCGTATTTTGTAATTTATACGTCGTAGTTATATGTAACCGCCGTATTATTTTTTTGAAATGGTTTTATATGTAAGCAACTTTTCGTCTACTTGACTTACACATTTGTTGTTTTTATATTCTTATTTTATTTAAATCTGTCATCCAAAAAAGAAACTTTACATATTGCAGAATATTAATTTCCTTCGTTTTAAATTTCCTCCGGAAAAAAAACTCTATTTATAACGCACTGTAATTGAAAAATAAACTGAAAGGTCACGGGAAAAAAAATTCTATTCATAATTTAAAAATTAAAATCCACGTCGGTTATATTAAACCTAACGACGTTAAATGAAATGATTCCACGTCGCAAAACAAATATTGCGTCGTTTTAGTTAAAAACGACGTAGTTAAATGTAACCGCCGTATTATTTTTTTGAAATGGTTTTATATGTAAGCAACTTTTCGACTTACACATGCACTGTTTCCAAACCCGATTAAAAATTTCAATCTCCCAGAGAAACCTTTTCGTCTTTTTTCCTTGTCAGAGCATTGTCAGAGTTTCTCATCGTCTTCCTCTCGTCTTCTTCGTCGTCTCTGAACTTAAACATCGATCATCTTCCTCTTGCTTTCATTGCACGCAAAAGGTAAGCTTTCATTTTCACTATTTTGGTTACTGTTTTGCATGCTCATACGTTTTTTGTTTGAAAAATCTTTTTACCTTTTTTCTGGCCAAAATCATTTTACTTCTTTCCAAGTTTGATAAAATATACAGACAAAGAGTGAAAGTTTCCAACTTTGAAGACAACTACATCAACTAAATAAGACGACGGTAGACCACGACGGTTCGTCAGTTGTTCTAGCGTCGTCTGAAAATTGACAAAGTTGTTTTTAAAATAATTGTCTTTTTTTATATGCTTGTTTAATTGCAGGTTTGATTTCGCTGAACAATGGTTTTTGTTTTTCCCTTATTTGATAAAATATAAAGAAAAAGAAACTAGGGTTGGTATCTAATATAGACGACAAAATATCTTATTGTTTTACGTCGTGTGAATGTTAATACCACGACGGTGTATTACTATTGACGTCGTATGAACATAAATACCACGACGTTATATAAATAATAGTTTACCACGACGGTGTATTACTATTGACGTCGTGTGAACATATATACCACGACGTTATATAAATAATGGTTTTAAACATTTATTACGTCTGAGATTATTTCATTGCGTCGTCTAAAATCATATCATACGTCGTATTGTTTTAATACCGTCGTTTGTGTTCTTAATGTTTTCCTGAAATATTTTCACTTGCAGTTTTGTCTGTTAAAATGGTTTCTCAACAACAAACTAAGGATTCTGGCTCCAAGAAGCTTGGAATGGTAGCTCCTCAAGACAAGTCTTCGAAGGAGATGAAGTCTTCGAAGAAGATGAAGTTTGCTTCATCATCTGCTGAGACAGAACAAACCAGCCAGACAACAATCTCAGATGATTCAAAGATTGGTCGAGGTATGAGCACAATGCCTCGTGTTGTGAAGAGAAAGCTTCAGAAACTGAGGCCAATTGTTGAGTACAATAAAAGGGGGAAAGGTGTTGGCCAAGCACATATTGAGATGCAGTCGTATATTGGTGTGTTGGCACGCTCCAGGATCCCACTTGTGGACAAGAAATGGTCCCAAATCCCCAAGGATATAAAGGAGCAGATTTGGGAAGCAGTTGACATGGCTTTTGCCGTAGGCCAAGGGGGCAAGACCTCTGTTTTAGCTTCTGCTTCCAAGAAATGGAAGGATTTCAAGTCTACACTAACGAGGCATTATATCCTTCCATACACCAATGACAGGGAGAAATTAAGCCAACCCCCTGAAACATATAAATTCATAGAGAAAGCACAATGGGATGCCTTTGTAGCTTCAAGGCGATCCAAAGATTTTGAGTCTGTGCATTCTCAACATGCACAGATTAGGGAGAAACTCGAGTACAATCATCGATTGTCTCGAAAAGGATATGCTGGATTGGAGGATCAATTGGAGGAAACCATGCCTGGGGTAGAAATTGATCGATCTACCTTATGGAAGAGAGCTAGACAGGACAAACATGGTAACATCCCTGATCCAAAGGTGGCAGAGAAAGCAAAATTAATAGTAAGCCTACTATCACTCTGTTTTAAATTTTTATTAAACTGTGAATTATTCTTATTACGTCGTATGTTATATTTTGCGTCGTGTGAATGATATTACCACGTCGAAAAGTTTTTAAAAACGTCGTTAAAGGTCTAAATAGGAATCACTACTATGTTTTCTGTAATTATAGCATAAGACGTCGGTGGTTCATTTTCGCGTCGTGTGAATGATATTACCACGTCGAAACTTTTTTAAAAACGTCGTTAACGGTCTAAATAGGAATCACTACTCTGTTATCTTTAATTATAGCATAAGACGTCGGTTGTTTATTCATTTCGTCGTTTTAAATAAATAACCACGTCGGTATAACTACCGTCGTGATAAGTTATAATAACGTCGGTTTATACGTTATTGCGTCGTGTGAAATTATATAATACGTCGTTTGTACATAAATAACCGTCGTGTGTTTTTTTGTTTATCTTTTTTTAGGATGAATTGCAGAAACAAGTCTCGGAAGGCAAAGTCAGAGTAGATGGCAGCAATGATGTGCTGACCATGGCTTTGGGCCCCGAGCATCCAGGCAGACTGAGGGGAGTTGGTGCTGGTGTTTCCCCAAGGTAATATTTCAATTTGCCCAAACCACAGAGGGTGAGCTTTGACGACCGTTTGAAGGACAGTTTAAGAGTTCTCCTTCAAGAAGAGACTAAAAAGATGGAGGCTAAGGCAAGGGAAGAGGCCTTAAGGATGGAGGCTAAGACAAAACAATTGGTAGAGGCTGAGAGGGAGCATTTCCTGAGTCAGCTTTCCCAATTAATTCCCAATTTTGATCCAAGCATGCTTAAACCAAGAATTAGCCAAAGCCCCAAAAATCCAATGTCTGACAAAGCTAGCTGCTCTGGAGGTGATGTGAGATCCCTACATTTGGAGGATGATACTGCCAAAATGGGGAAACATCAGCCAGATGAAGAGAAGGAAGAAGAAAAAAGAGATGAAGAGAAGGAAGAAGAAAAGGAGAAAGAAGATGAAGAAAAGCATGACGACAAGGTATGTTCACATAACTTTGCCTTTTTTATTTGTTTTTCAAAATTTCTGACGTCGATATTTTTATTTAATCCGTCGTTTGTTTAAAACTTAGACGGCGGAATTTTTTTAAGACGTAATAAAATATTTAAACGACGGTTTTTGCACCGTCGTTTAAATGGTTTCAGACGACGCTTTATTCATAAAACCGTCGTCTTTATTGAATTACCACGACAGTTTTTTCACCGTCGTTTAAATACTTTTAAGACGACGTTTTATTACTTAAACCGTCGTCTTTATTGAATTACCACGTCATTTTTTTTATTTCTTTAAACAGGTTATTGAAGTTGGTGCTTATTCAAATATGGAGGCGCCATCTTCTTTAAAAACCCTTTGTCGTTTTGTGGAAACGACACTCCTGCCTGAGGATAAGACACTCCAATTTACAATTGATAAGGAGGTGTTTGGTGGTGAGCGCGATACCTTCCTCCTGCCTGAAGATATTACACAATTTGCAGGCATGGAAGAAATTGGAGCTACTGTATTGGCTGTATATATGAGGTTTGTACTTCTAAAATAATACCTCGTTGGTTTATATATTGCGTCGTCTTAACTAACTAACCACGTCGTCTTAACTAACTACCGTCGTGATAAATATATTATAACGTCCTCATCTATTTCAGTACGTCGTGTGAAATATTATAATACGTCGTTTTTTTATACATAACCGTCGTGTTTGTTTGTGCTGACTTGTTTATATTATTTTATGTATTTAGGTACTTACACGATGTTTTGAAACAAGCCAATATGTGCAGCATGGTTGGCTTTATCGACCCTGCTACAGTTAGTGCCAACTCTGGCACAATAACTGAAAGATCACGACTGGTAGCAGCTCGACTTCAGAAGACAGACGGTGAACAGATTTTCATGATGCCTTACAATCCAGGGTTAGTCTCCTTAGGATTTTGTTTTTATGATTTTCAATAAATGACAGCTTATAAACTAACCACGTCGGTGTTTTATTTTATTTAGTCGTTTGAAACTACTAACCACGTCGGTATTTATTTATCGTCGTGATAAATATATAATGTCGTCGTTATCTACTTTATTTCGTCGTGTGAAATACTATAATACGTCGTTTTTGTAAATAACCGTCGTTTTTATATTAATTTTGTGCAGCCGTCATTGGATCTTGCTGATTGTAAGAGCAAAGAAGGAGACCGTCTATTTTCTGGATCCTCTGCCAGGTCATCGTGTGGTCGACGAAGAGGCGAAAAACATCGTGAACAGTGCTTTAAAAATATATAATACCCACATAGCCCGAGCAGGACGTAAAAATGTAATTTGGAAAACTCTCTCAGGCACACCAAAGCAACCCAGCAATGTCGAATGCGGGTATTATGTGATGCGCTTCATGAGGGACATCATCATGGATCCTTCCTTGGGGTTTGAGAATAAGGTAAGAAGAAATTACCTTCATACATTTCACGTCGTTTTTTGTATTATCAACGACGGTCATGTAAAATTAACGTCGTTGAATGGATATACTACGTCGGTTATGAAAAATATCGTCGTCTGTGATTGAATTTCTTTTTATTTATAAACCCTAATAGTCATTGTTTATGCAGTATGCCAAGGGAAACCAGGAAGCTTCATACCCCCAAGAAGCCATTGATGAAGTCCGGAATGAATGGGCAGAGTTTGTTTTCCAAATTATTAAACAGGGCAATTATTGAACACTTGATATTTATGTATAATGTACAAATTTTCTCTATAATATGTAATGTAAAAATTTGTTGAGGTTTTCTTAAATTAAAAAAAAAACAAACATACAAATTGCTTAACCGACGTGTAATACTTTTCCAACGACCTAATAAAGTCACAAACCGTCGTATTTTGTTGTTTCGTGTTTTAAACAAATACGACGTAAAAATATAGTTAGACGACGTTCTTTGAACAATTGAGTCGTTTATGGTTTACAACATCTTCAATTTCTTAAGGGTTCAGGGTATCATCGACGACGTTTATGTAACGACAGCGGTTAAGTCGTTGATATATATATTTTACGTCGTATAGTTAAATAGCCGCCATGGTTTCTCATTTTAACGACTTAGTAGTCTATTACAATTTACAACGTCTACAATTTATTAACACCGACGTGGTTTGTTGTTGTGGTAAGAATATTTTATTATTTTTATATCAAAATATTCAAAATAAATTTAAAATAAATCAGAAAATTGAAAAGTCAACTCCTATGAAGTCATTGATATATTTTCTTCCACATAAACCTTGAAAAAATTCATTTTGAATAACAAAAATTTAAAATGACCATCCAAAACAAAATTGTTTTGATGAGTCATAAAATCACTTCTAGTTTTATGGTTTAGGGTTTAGAGTCTAGGGTTTAGAGATTATGGTTGTTATTTATTGGGGTTTATTTTTAAAGTATAATTTTTGGGTAGTCTAGGGTATATGTTAGGCTTTAAAACCATAAAACCTTTTATAAACTTAATTTTTTAAATTGTATAATTTAGTTTTATGGGTTTAGGGTATTAATTTTTAACGACGGTGGTTGCGTCGTGGAATACATATTTTACGTCGTACAGAAAAACATACGACATGGTTTACGCTTTAAACGACGTCATTTTAATATGTAAGTCGGTTTATATAATTTACAACGTCTTTAATTTCTTAACACCGACGTGGTTTTTCAGTCGTCGTTATATAAAAAATTCAAAATAAATTTAAAATTAATCCGAAAAATGAAGCTTCAAAATGAACGGCCTTACGTTCTTAATCCGAAAAATGAAGTTTCCGTCGTGGAATATTAAATTTACGTCGGTACGTGTAGAACTTTCGCCTTGGTTTTTCTTTCGACGTTTTAAAACGCGCGAACTCTAAAAATTTTCGCGCGACCTAAATTTTTTTAGATTTGGCTCTTATTCTTATACTTCGAACCCTGAAACCTTAAATTTTCATATTTCGCGCGACATAACATTTCGCTCTCTCACTTCTGCTCTAATTAAAAGTTGCACTCTCCAGGCTCCGTCGAATCTGTGAGCTCGTCCAACCTGTAAGTATAAACCCTATCTTCCCCTTGTAAATTCATTGAATGATATTAGGTTGTTTTGTTAAAGGGTTTTATGTGTATGCTTTGCGATCTGTTAATAATGTGCTTATAGGTATGGGTTCATGGATTTTCTGTTTAATGGGTTCATGACAAGATCAAATAAAGGTGTACTTTTGCTGGAAATCAACACAAAAAGACACAGATCACCAACTTCCAAATGATTTCCAGCAAAAGTACACCTTTATTTGATCTTGTCATTTTCCGCTATGGAGAAAATGATGGGGAGCAAATAGTACCTACGAAGGAAGAAACTGATAATGAAGATGGGGATTCGAGTGATGATTCTAGTAACGATTCGAGTTATATTAGGTTGTTTTGTTAAAGGGTTTTATGTGTATGCTTTGCGATCTGTTAATAATGTGCTTATAGGTATGGGTTCATGGATTTTCTGTTTAATGGGTTCATGGATTACATTATCTGTTATGTTGAATTGGGAATGGATTTAATTTTGTCGTATCTTTTAATCACCCTATGTTATGTTGAATTGGGAATGGATTTATTGTTTTCATGCTTGGTTTCATGTATATGTTGGTTTCTTGCTTGGTTTCATATATATGTTGTGTTCTTAATGGGTTTTGTGTTCTTGAAAATAAACTGAGACACGACGAATTTTAAGGCTTACGACGACGATTACATGACGGTTTTTTTAAACTACCGTCGTTGTATTACTTATACACGACGGTTTTTTCATAAACCGTCGTTTGTATTACTTATAATAGACGACATCTGTTGAAAATCCGTCGTCTATATATGCCAAATACGTCTGTTTTTGTTTAAAACCCGTCGTCTCTGTTGTGTATTACTTGCTATTAGATCTTTGTATAATCTGCTATAGTGATGGTCATTGCCTGTATTTTCACTTTATTATAGATAATAGGTTATAGTGTCGGAGATGGATAAGTCATGGATGCACTCGGATAGAAGATCGAAGGCATATGATTTTGGGGTGGAAGCATTTTTGAACTTTGCTGTAGAAAATCTTCTAACTACAACACATATCCGTTGTCCATGTGTTAAATGTGTTAATTTGAAGTTGTTTTGGGTTGGAATTATAAGGGATCACTTATACTTTAATGGAATTGACCAAAGCTATAAGAATTGGACATTTCACGGAGAACCTTGGGAAGCAACTACTAATGCTAGTAGAAATGTTGAAGAAGATGATGGCCATAGTAGGTACAGTTTTGTGTCTGAAGAAATTGATATGGATGATAATGATTTTGGTGATTTTGGTTCGGATCCGTATGAGTTTGCCAATGTGATTGGGGATGGAGATCAACCAGTGTACCCTGGTTGTAGAAAGTACACGAAGTTATCGGCATTAGTGAAGTTGTATAATTTGAAGGCAAAACATGGGATGAGTGATGTCTGTTTTACAGAATTATTGATACTTCAAGGCGATTTGCTTCCAGAAGGAAATACAATACCCACCTCCATGTATGAGGCTAAAAAGACTTTGTGTGCATTGGGGCTGAGTTATGAGAAAATGCACGCATGCCCCAATGATTGCATCTTGTATAGGAAGGAGTATGAGGATTCAACTAATTGTCCTACTTGTGGTATCTCAAGGTGGAAGGAAGGCAAAGATTCAATCTTGAAAGAGGGTGTGCCAGCGAAGGTGGTGTGGTATTTTCCCCCAATTCCAAGGTTTAAAAGGATGTTTCAATCACATGAGACAGCTAAGAGTTTGACTTGGTGGCATGCTGCTAGAAAATCAATTGACGGTCAGATGTCTCATCCGGCGGATTCCCCGTCTTGGAAACTTCTTGATGATAAATGGCCTGAGTTTGGTAATGAGCCGAGAAACTTGAGATTGGCTCTTTCATCTGATGGATTCAATCCCCACAGTTCTCTAAGTAGCAGATATAGTTGTTGGCCGGTTATCTTAGTTACATATAATCTCCCTCCATGGCTGTGCATGAAACGAAAGTTCATGATGTTAACCTTATTGATTTCCGGTCCTAAACAACCCGGAAATGATATAGACGTCTACTTGGAGCCTTTGGTTGATGATTTAAAATCCTTGTGGGTTGGGATTAGAGGAGTGTATGATGCACATAATGGAGAATACTTTACACTCAGAGCTGCATTAATGTGGACAATTAATGATTTCCCCGCCTATGGAAACTTATCTGGTTGTGTTGTTAAAGGATATAAAGCTTGTCCAATATGCGGCGATGATACACCTAGTCACAGGTTGAAAAATGGCCACAAAATTTGTTACATTGGGCATAGAAAATGGTTACCAATCAATCATCCATATAGGAGGCAACGTGCAGCTTTTAATGGGAAACCTGAATATGGCATACCTCCCGAGCCATTAACCGGAGAAGAAGTGCTGCATATGGTTGAAAATGGTGACAGAGTTTGTTGGAAGAAGAAATCAATATTCTTTGATCTCGAGTATTGGAAATACCTTCCTGTGAGGCATGCCCTAGATGTTATGCACATTGAGAAGAATGTTTGCGATAGTATC
Source organism: Prunus persica (assembly GCF_000346465.2). Classification (NCBI taxonomy): domain Eukaryota; kingdom Viridiplantae; phylum Streptophyta; class Magnoliopsida; order Rosales; family Rosaceae; genus Prunus; species Prunus persica. Next base: position 20,102,324 of record NC_034009.1, read on the forward strand.
ATTGGTACATTGCTGGAGATCCCTGGAAAAAATAAAGATGGGATTGCTGCTCGATTAGATTTATTGAACATGGGGGTCAAAACTGATTTGCAACCCGAGTATGGAGAAAGACGTACTCGTTTGCCTCCTGGGCCTTGGAATTTGTCAAGAGCAGAGAAGAGAGAGGTTTGCAATTCTTTCTATGGTATGAAGGTCCCTGAAGGTTATTCTTCAAATATTAAAAATCTTGTATCTTTACAAGATTCAAGACTTCTTGGCCTTAAATCACATGATTGTCATACCTTAATGCAACAATTGCTCCCTGTGGCAATTCGTTCTGTTTTGGAGAAGCCTGCAAGGTATGCAATAACTCGTTTGTGCTTCTTCTTCAATGCTATATGTGCAAAGACTGTTGATGTTTCCAAGCTAGATAAGTTGGAAGAAGATGTAGTAGTTACTCTGTGTTTGCTTGAGAAGTACTTTCCCCCTTCATTCTTTGATATCATGGTTCATCTAGTAGTACATCTTGTCAGAGAAGTTCGTCTATGTGGGCCAGTATATTTTAGGTGGATGTATCCGTTTGAAAGATATATGAAAGTGCTGAAGGGGTATGTTCAGAATCGTACTCGTCCCGAAGGTTGCATTGCTGAGCGGTATATAGCTGAAGAAGCGGTAGAGTGTTGTACTCAGCATTTATCTGATGTTAGTACAGTTGGAGTGCCTTCAAGCCAAAAGATGGGACTTTCAAAGCCATTATCAGGTTGCACAGTGAGCATAGTTGATCAGGACCTGTTGAATCAAGCACATCTATATGTCTTGGAGAATACGGAGGAAGTCCTACCTTATATCGAGTACGTATGAGCTTTATTCTTTAAGTTTCCATTTTAAATTATTTCTTATGTTTATCTTCTATATTTAGGACCGTAATGCTTGAATTTTTCGTGTCATGTAGGCAACATATGATTCACATCAAGACTGCTTATCCAAAATTTAGAAAGAGAACAAAGTGGCTGCAGGATAAGCACAATAGCACTTTCATTCAATGGCTACGCTTCAAGGTATATATTGTTGAATAACATATTTCTCTTTTAATTTTCTTCTTATTTATATGTTAGATTGAATTAAGATATGATTAATTTGCAGGTTCAAAGTGAACTTGAGGAAGACAATCATGGCGTATCAGAAAATTTAAGGTGGCTAGCAGCTGGTCCAAACATGTCAGTGCCATTATATAGGAGCTATCTTATTAAAGGTATTAAATTCAATATCAAGGCACAAGATGATGTGCGGACAACTCAAAATAGTGGAGTTTATTTACTTGCACATACCATGCAAGTTGCTAGTGCCAAGGATAAAACCCAATTCTCTCAAATATGGGTTTCTATGGTGTCATTCAAGAAATTTGGGACCTTGACTACCAAAAGTTTACAATCCCAGTCTTTAGGTGTGATTGGATAGATAGTTCTGGTCTTGTAGTCGACGAACTTGGATTTACCCTTGTAGATTTGAGTAAAATTGGACATAGGAATGACCAATTTGTTTTGGCTTCTCAAGTCAAACAAATATTTTTTGTTGACGACCCGATGCATCGTGGTTGGTCGGTAGTGTTATCAATGCCTAATAGAGAATATAATGATGTTATTGGTGATGAAGTCTTAGGTGATGTGATAATTGAGTGTGAGCCATTTACTAGAGGGATGCCAAATGTTGACACATTTGATGAACTGGTGGGTGAGTTAGGCGGTCAAAATATTCGAGATGGGTGTGAAGATATATGGATTGAATGATGCTTATGTAATTGGCAGTGTATGACATTAATTTTGTAATATATTGTAATGTGATTTCTTCACTTTCTACGTTCAAATAAAACACGACGTTGTTGTGAACCAGTTATTTAGCATATTTACCGACGTCTTAAAGCAACGTAACAATGAAGAACCACGACGCAATTGTGAAGCAATTAATCAGGATATCACGTCGGGGAAGGATTAAGAACCGCCATGTAATTTAAAATAACACGACTCCAATCCCATAATACCGACGTCTAAAAAACGAGATATATAATCTGAACGTTAAAAAATACGACGTCATCATACATTTTCCACGTCGCAAGTTCTTTTATAAACGAAGAGGAACGAAATGAATTCCGACGGAAATTCATTATAACCGCCGTCTAATAACAATTAAACGACGTTATTTGTAATACGGCTCTCATCATAATCAACGCCGTCTATATGTTCTGTAATACGGCTCTCATTTATTTGGAACCGACGTTGTTTAGAAGTTCAACGTCGTCTATATTATTAAGTGCGTCGTGAGTAATGATGATAGATATAAATACAACGTCGACTATATAAATGCCACCGACGTTGTTTCGCATTTCAACGTCAACTGTATAAATACATACGTCGTAAATAATGACACTGACAACTATTTCCACGTCATCTTTTTTAGAAAAATCGAAGTGGAAAATTTATTTCACGACGGTTGTTTGTAAATAAGAGACGTAGTATATTTCAATAACGTCGTCTTCTCATGTATTTAAAGACGTCATATTTTTTCTTGTCGTGTAAATTATATTTAACGGCGTAAAATTTTAGTTGTCGTCGTTGTATGTATATCTTGCGGCCTTTTTCTTTTAACATGTGTCATATTTTTCCTTTTTAACGACGGTGATTTGTTTGAGTTGGTCGTCTATTCTCATCCTCGACTATTTTCTAGAACTTTAGCAGACTAAACACGTCTGTTTTTATTGTTTTCCGACGTTGTTTTATTTAACAACGTCTAATATTTATCGTCGTTGTTTGTTTCTGAAAATATGACGTATAAATTTTGTAATACGACTCTCATATATTTGTAACCGACGTTGTTTCGTTTTTCAACGTCTACTCAATAAATACATACGTCGTAAATAATGACACTGACAACTATTTCCACGTCATCTTTTATCGAAAAATCGAAGTGGAAAATTAATTTTACGACGGCTGTTTTTATATATGCGACGTAGTAGGTATCAATAACGTCGTCTTCTAATGTATTTAAAGACGTCAAATTTTTTATTGTCGTGAAAATGATATTTAACGGCGTCGTTTTTTTATTTCCGTCGTTGTATGTCTATCTTGCGGCCTTGTTCTCTTAATATGTGTCATATTTTTCCTTTTTAACGACGGTTTTTTTAGAGAGTTGGTCGTCTATTCTCATCCTCGACTGCTTTTTTAGATCTTTTTGCAGTACAAAGACGTCGTTTTGTATTTGTTGATGACGTTGTATATTTTAACAACGACGGTGATTTAGCGTCCTGGTATATGAGGGAAAAGATGACGGTGGATTCCACGACCATTGAAAAATCGAATACACGACGGTGATTTACCGTCGTCTTTTTGCTTTTTTGTAGTAGTGCCCTTACTATTCTTGTATCTCTTTTTTGTTTCTTATTAATAAATTATGATCAAGAGGATGGGCGGGGGGCTTCCAGAGTGTTGGTCCCCTCTTTGAGCATCCGATGGCCGATACTGAGGAGCTAATTTCGCATAATCCTTTGGTTTATTTATATAAAAAAATGTTTGAATATTTAATCTGATTTAAAATTTTGAAATTGAAATTTTAAAATTTAATTAATATTTTGTTTTGTGAAAATGGGGTAAAGTGAGACACGTATGTGTAAAAAATGGGATAAAATGAGACAACATAAGTTTCACGGAGCAAAGTGAGATTCTTTTTGAGAAATTCTATGATTGCATTCATAATTCAGCCAAAAAAGCCACTAGCCACAAAGGGCCAATACAAACTAGCCACAAAAGGGCCATTACAATAACGGAGCGGTCTAATATCAAAATTAAGAAAATCAGGTATGTCTCCACCAACGATCAGGCAAGATCGAAGAAACTCTGGCATAGGCATCCCAATTAAGATTGCAAACTTAGAATAATAAAAAAAAGATAAAGCTTGAAAAAACCAAGCCATAACAATACAAATAAAACTCTCACCAAGGAGAGATGAAAAGCTCTCACAAAGGAGAGATGAAAAACTCTCACAAAAGGAGAGGTGAAAACTACACAGAGAACCCAAAGAGTCTCTCCAACTTATTCCAAACATAAAGAAATTGCAAAAAAGATGGTGGTGGAGATCTGACGTCGAAATGTAGGTGAAGATCCGACGCTGAGCCGCAGCCGCCAATAATGGTTGGATGCAAATCATAATAAAACTAAGACAAATAGGGAAAACCCTTTGTCTTTGAAAATGGGGGAAGAGGTGAAAGGAGGAAGAAAGGAAGAGAAGAGAGGAGAGGGGGGAAGAACAATGGCTTCTTCCCCCCTCAAGGTGGAAAAAGCTCTAAGAGTGTTTTTTGGGAGAAAGGGGGCTAGGGTTTTTTGAGAGTTGAAAAATTCTCGAGCAAAGTGAGATTCAAACACATTTTTCAAGAATATATCACAAAAATAAGCCTATGTAATATAATAAGCGTAAAATAGAAACTTAATATAACTAAAAATGGATAAAATGAAAAAGAAAAATAGGATAATTATTACAAACTGCAGACCAAAAACATCTTCCTTTCTCACGAGATAGCTGGAGCGTAGAACTCTTTAAAGTTTTCTTTCGACTTCAATTATTATTATTTTCTCAAAGCCTTGAAGACGTCCAGAGATTACCAAAGGATCGAAATCATCACAATTTGGACACAAGATTATATTGAAGGTATACAAATTTTGAATTTTTTTCCTTGATGAATTAATCTAATTCAGTTGCTTGATGAATTAGTACACTAACAAAATTCCATGACCTAGTGAGAATATAAAATCAATCATCATATATGTTAAATACTGAACCTACGTCTTTAATAAAAAGGTGTAACCAATTTTACAGATAAATAGATAGATAATAAAAAAAAATAAAAATCCATGACCAAGCTGTAACAATTTTTTTTATATGGATAAACATATGGAAAAAATCAAATTGGAGGTAGCTCCATCTTCTTCATCAGGGTCCTATAGTTTGTGCAGGCTTTGAAATCCTTTGACTTTTGATATCATACACCCCGAAATCTTGAAATGAAGCACATCTTCCTTCATAATCACAATCATGGTAGAAGTACATACAATTCGACTCAGCAAACAAAGCAACATCACCTAAGTCATTTTTCTCAATCCACTCATGCTTATCAGAATTCAATTCGAAAACTCTAAATCTCTTTGTCACACACCCACAAATTTCATAATTCATATAACCAACAACAATTGTTCTTCATTTGAACCCACAAGATATGTCTTCATAAATTCTTCAGTTTTATAGCCTTGTGCAATCGTTTTTAGATATGAGCTGCATTGGTTAGTATATTCAAAAGCAAAAAGTAGGCTCCAACTGTGTGTTGTTGCATACATTTTATCTTTAATTTGAGCAGCATCTTCAAAAAATTTGAATCTCCCATCCCCACTACTATCAATATAAGTCCATTCTTTATCTCTAAGTCTAGTAAAAGCTAATTGACAAGAAGGCTGATATATTACCATCATAATGCAGTCATTCGCATTTAATATTGGATCGGCTGAAATTGTCGCCTTGTAGACAAAATAGTTACTATGTTTAGCCCACCACTATTTGTTGCGTGGAGGATTTTAGCAGAGGAAGACTAATGACTGAATTTTCTCGCCCTCTTCTTAATGGATTTTTTAGGGTTAGTACAAGAAATTTATCCATTGCCATTTACCATCCTTTTGGAACCCACAAAATCGCTTCTTCTCGAGTTGTAATTGCAATTTAAGAATATTATCATTCATGACATCATATAAATTCCAAGTATCTATGTGTTTATTGGAAATTAAGAGCATTGGAGGTGTCACCTTAGCATGGTGGTTTTATTCATCCTTTGCTACTTATGGGAACACTTCTTTCGGCAACCAATAGATGGGTGACATGTGGAAAAAGAATATTTTTTAAGACAACTGATTACCTTAATTAAATCCTATTTAATTAGAGAAATTATCTTTGATTTAAGATGAGAATATCAACCCAAATCAAGGATGAGATTTCCATAAATTCTCATTGAGTAATTCCAATCTTCTATCTATTGGTAAGAATAATCCTAATCAAATAAGGATTATTCTTCAAACCCTAGCACTAAGGAGCCTATAAATACATGGCTACATAAGACATTCAAGGTAATGTTTTCTCACTCGAAAAACCATTTTCTTGCCGCCACTCTCTCTCCCCTCTCTCCCACATGGCTAAGTGCCACCACACACAGCTCGGCCACCCGGCTCTCCCTGTGACAGAAAACTCCATCCACTTTACCTATTGTCGTATCTTTATCAAGATCCAATCGAACTAACTTAGGCATCAGAGGGCCTTTGGTGTCCCCCAGGGTATGGTCTATTTACTCCTATTTATTTCTTAGGGATCGAGGAAGGGAGAGAAGGAAGATCGAGGATCTAGGAATCAACCCACGAATATTCCCTGTGCGGAATTTTGCTCAAACATATTTGGTGCATTCATTGAGAGATTTGAGATATACTCAATGTGATGCTTTCTAATCCAAAATAAGGGAAATCCCCTCTAATCAATCGATTCGGTCATCGATCCAACGCCCTCAAGTCACCATGGTGAGAGACCGTACTGCGAGGAACACAATGAGAATGACCACTACATCACCGGCGAAATTCTCTCAAGCCACACATGGCCGCTGTGAACCCATCTTTTTTTTTTTTTTTTTTCATTCTAAAAAATCTATTTTTTTGTGGGACCAAAACAACCAGAAAAATTGGAATTTCATATACAAAGTTTTGGGTATTTACCAAAACCCCTACAAGCATGCCCCTGTATCATCTCCAAGCAAGTGATATAGAAGAGAAAATGGTGATACAGGAAAAAAAAAAAAAAAGGGAGAATCGTGGAGCTGCTCCTCGCTAGCTCCGACACTGAGCCAACTCACAACGTCAGGCCACAGATGATCCCTTGCAAGCTCAGTCCACCAACACGTCGCATGGGTAGGACAGTTGAGGAGATTTGCTCTGTAGAGACAACGAAAAGGTAGACCAATGATGCCTGTGCCATGGGAGACACCAATGTGTACCGTAAGCCACACAGGCAGAAGATGTCGAGAAACTTTTGAATGACCAACATAAAGACTTGAAGATTGGAGGAGATTTTGAAGATGAACTGCGCAAGAAGGTGGACCAAGTGAACTACTAACTATTCACCATCGAGATTCAGCAGGCGGCCCCATCGAAGCGATTTTCAATGCCTTCTTTCACACACTTCAAAGCGGATCCCGATCTCGAGAGTCATTTGAAGCACTTCAAAAGTGTTATGATTCTCTACAAGACTGAGGATGCGCAAATGTGCAAGGTGTTTGCAATGACCTTACACGGAGCAGCCCATGATTGGTTTCACACCCTACCGCCTGGGTTGATCAGCTGCTTCAAGAAGTTGGCTTTCTTCTTCACCAAGGAGTACACTTCCTACCGGACGATTAAGAAACAAGCCGACCACTTGTTCAACTGGCGCAAGGAGCATGATGAGTCCCTCTGAGACTACATCAAAAGATTCAAGGTGGAGAAAGCAAACATTGTGGGATGCAATGATCGAATCGCACCCTCTGCCTTCAAGAAGGGTTTACCAGCTGAGCACTATCACTCGCAGCCAGACTTTGGTAGAGGTCTTCGCGACTGCGAAACACTACGCACTCTAAGACGACGATCGAATTTTTGCAAAGAAGTCTGCTATGCAAGCCGAACAACCACTCAAGGAGGTAGGTCAGAGAGGTAAGCTCAGTAGTAGGAACAATGGAAGGAAGCGCAATGCACCATCCCAAGGTGGGGTACCAGCAGATGATGGCTATGCCAAGTTCACTATCTCGATACATCAAATCTTGGCCCAATTGAAAGACAAGCCTTGGCTGAGGAGACCACCACCTTTAAAGGGAGATCCTGATAAGAGGAGTATCAACAAGTACTGCGCCTTCCATACAACACATGGGCACGACACAGCGAATTGCTAATCTTGGAAGATGCATCTCGAAGAGCTTGTAAGAGAAGGCCACTGCACGAAGTTCGTGGCAAAGAAGGCCATTCAGCAGATCGAGGATCGCGATGCAGCTATGGATTCTCCAAAGAAGGTGTCACGACCGGATTTGAAAATAAGGAATATTCCCGAATCATTATACCATAGTCATAAGCATAAAATCCTACAACCATGATATGGTGAGAAATGGAGCCACAAATAATACAAATTTACTTAACAACACAGAATCAGAGTCGCAAATAGCTTGTCGTTCAATACACACTAAGATTATTATCAAACGTCGACTACTTACAAACATTAATTACACAAATCAACAACAAAAACTAGCAGCTTAGTTGAAACCGGCTTCCTCAAACTTCATCTTGAATCCTACACAATCTATTAAGGTATGAGCATTCTAATGTCTAGTAGAGTACCATCAAACCCCTCAAGGTCAGCAATCACAGTTAATCAAAGTGTCATGCATCAAACAACACAAGATATATAAATTATGTAATCAAACCAGATATATAAATTTGTATATGCGGTGATGCCATTAACTCACTCCCTTCTAATTCCACTAACATACCTTAGGGCAACAAGCATGCATGTCCCATACTACGCATTTTACCACTGTGGCTCCAAATACCCTAAATATGAACTAGTGCCTATCCGTCCCTTAACCCATTTTCTTTTGTTTATGAATTTCTCAACTTTCACTTTTTATTAGAGGCCATGCTCCCATCACCTTAATATACTAAGCCCTGCTCCCATCACCTGAATAAATTCCACATTTTTTTGTACTCAAATATATCTAAGACCTTACCCCACCCCTTAGATATACCTCAAACGACACACACACACCAACCCAACACACGATCATAATTATGATGCATATGTAATGCAACTCAAACATTATCAATCTCTGCAAAATAGTAATACAGATAATTAACAAAAATATATATTTCAAGTTTAATCCCATGAATAATAATATTCATCCAACGTCAAATAATATCTACGGAGCAATATCAATAATACTATTCACCCAACATCATATAATATTCATTAAACAATGATAATCGTATTCACCTAACATCAAATAATATTCACCAAGCAAAACAATTCATATTTATAATACTATATATAAACACCAAGATTAAAAGTGATATAGTCTAATCATTGGGGAATTAGGAAACCTTACCTCGTGTCCTAAGTAGCTAAAATGACGAAATTACCCTTCGAAGGTTGCCGGGTTCAATCCCATTCTTAGATTTGAAAAATATAACATAAGAGGTTAGAAATTCTAATTTTTTTTAAAAATATTTTTTTCTCTTAACATGGAGAGTGTTGTACCCTCTCTAAGTTACAACCCTCAAAACAACCTGAAACCTATCCTATCAGACTTAGATTGAGAAATTGAATAGGATGGACTAAAAATATGGGGTCGGAGGGTACCGAAACAGCCGTCATGCTCCGCCACTAGCCGGAGCCGCTACTGGGCTTGTTTTTTGGTTACTGTTCATCATCTTCCCAAAAATCAGCAACTTCCCATGTTTTTTCCAAACTAAAAACCCAGACTTTGTGAGACGTTTTGACCAACCTAAAGTTAACGAAATTGGGCAAACATGAGTGGTTTTGAAGCTTCTATTTTTTTTACTCCCCCTCCCAATCTGCCACCCCTCCTCCCCCTTGGGGGGGAGAGAGAGAGAGTGAGAGAGAGAGAGAGAGGGAGATTATTATTTGAATTTTCTGATTTTTGCTTTTTCATTTTTATTTATTTATTTTTAATGTACAAAATGACTATTTTGCCCTCATATTTAATGGCATATTGGATGAAATGTTGTAGTTTTAGACGGTAGGGGGAAAATTGGCGAAAAAAGAAGTTCATATCCTCAATTTTCTTTATAAAAAAAAAAGGATAGGGGTTCAATTGAAAGTTAGGTATAAGTTCAGGGGGCAAATTACTAGTATACCCTTTACAAATAAATAAACGAAATATAGTATGAAACATTAGTAAATAAGTATTATACATATATGAATCCATTTTGAGTCTCTGGTGAAACATTAAAGAACCTCATACAAACTAACGTAACTCATGCTGACGTCTAATACTAAAATTGACAAATACAATATATCACTTACGTCGTAAGTGATTTTGAACTTCAAAATTTCAACAAATATGACAATGTCGCCCTTTTAGATCTAGACGTCAACCCCAAAAACTTTTGACCTTCCTCAACCCCTATTTCGACGTGCTTAAGAATTTTAAAACCAAGAGAACATAACCACAAAGGTCGCGGTTACCAATTTCCAACTCAATGCCACTTTCGAAGTTGCTCAAGTATTGACGAATGTTCTAACCAAAAAGACCAAACCACAAAGATGAAAATATAAAATGGGTGATTGCTTTGTTTTGCCTAAATGAGCAAGCCAGAAAAATTAGGGCGTTCTTCAGTGTTCTTCCTCAAAGAGAATAAGGAATTACAGGGGTGTTCTCTCTTCAATGTTAGTGTTCTTCCTCAAACAGAATATCAAAGCAGATAAAAAAATTAGCCCATAATTGAACAAAGTGAACAACTGTTTTGGAGGGAGGAGAGAGAAGAAGGCCTAATTCTAGTACAACAATTTCACTTACAATTGCTTTTCACGCAGCCGTTAGATTAGATCCAATGGTATTCTCATGTAATGTTCTCATATAGGTGTTCTCACTAGATAACCGCCCCTAAAAGAATATGATTACTGGTTTTATCTTTTCCATTCAAGGCCCTGAAGAAAATATTCATAACAATAACCCTAAAATCCTACCCAAATCAAAACTCTCACGTAATACCATCAATAGAAAACAAACTCTACTCCAAATCAAAGAAATCGAACAGTAAAAAATAAAAATAAAAACACTTGATAATTTGAATCTTATCTAGTGAAATCTGCTCTTCTTCCAACTCATTATAGTATAAAATAAAATCTTGAAACGTTTGTTGTATGTTTGATATATTCAACTTTTCCCCCTCCCTCTTTCTCCTTCCTTCTCTAATCTCATTCATACCAATCTTAGAAACAAGTCTTCGTTTTCTATATTACCCTATCGATATGAAGGGATAGATAAGAAGAAAAACAAAAGATTACTCACCACTACAAAAAGGTAAAAAGACGACTAGAAAACATCGATGGTAGACCAAAAAATCGTCGTCGTGTTTAATAAGATGATGGTAAATAAAAACCGTGTAGATATATAACTTAAACACCTAATAAATGGAGATCCGGAAGGATAATTTTAAAACACGACGCACCAAATTTAAAAAGCGTCGTCTTATGAAATAGGCCTTCGCAGAGTTAAATTCGGAGCGAAAAAACGACAGAAGCTATTAATAAACCAACGTAGAAAGTAAAGACGATGGTTTACAAAAATGGCCGCCGTGTTAACTTCTAACTAAAAACGACATGCATTTCTTAGTTAGCGTCGTTTAGTTTTAAAGGAATCCACATCGGTATATTACAAAACGGCGCCGTATTAAATTATATACCACGTCAGTAAAGATAAATTTACTGACTTATTCTAGATGTGTACTACGACGGTATCTATAAGGCTACAAACCGCATAGGTTATACTAACCACGTCGGTTTGTTCAGTTAATGAAGTATAATATTTTTACCACGTCGTCAATTTAAAAGTAACGTTGTATTTATTTAATTTATATGTCAGCCTTTATATGTAAACGGACGTCTTAGTTTTGATTGTTTTTTAAGATTTATTTCTTGAATTTTGGTATCCTACGACAGCAGACACAAAAAATGACAAGAATAGAGAAAAACGGCGGCGGTTTATATAGAAAACTATAGTCACAGGAAATGAGATCCGATCCAAAGAGATATAAAATCTTACTAGTGGGATCTATGTTCATCATCATAATCGAACCACCAATGCGAGAAAGACAATATTTTAGACGTTGATGATGTATGTATCTTTATGTCTTTGAGATACACAAAGACACATACACATCAAAATCCAAACTATTTGCCTCTAAATCCAAAATTGATGACAGCAAGCTTTGAGAAAGACAATTTTTCAGAAGTTGATGATGTGTGCGTTTTTGTGTCTTTCAGATACACAAAAGAGCAAACACATCGACATCCAAACTATTGCCTCTAAAATTTGACGACGGCATCCAAAACATTTGCTTTTAGAAAGATAATTTTTTAGAAGTTGATGATGTTTGCATGTTTGTGTCTTTCAGATACACAAACGCTCACACACATCAACATCCAAACTACTGCCTCCAGAGAGGTGAGAGAGAGCAAATGCTTGAAGTTAAAGATGACAAGGGCCAGAAGAATACGATTTTATATCAATTTCGAACCCGAAGTTAAAATTGAAAAGTTAAAAACGGCAGTCATATTATAAATAATGTCATCTAATATTATAAAATCTACGTCACTTAATTTTTAAGAGCGCCATTTTTAATATGTTTAAACGTCCGTAATATAGAAGATACGGTCATTATGTTTGAAAATGAACATGTCTAGCTACGTCATTTTGGAATAACTTGTTGTCATGTAATGTTAATTAACCACGGCGTGTACAGAAAAATATGTGTCGTGTAAAACCTTTTTACCAAGACGTCAACCGTTGCAAGGCGTGGCCAGGCGGAGAGAGGCGTTGCAAGGCGTATCAGATTTGGAAACTTCTAAACAGGAAGAAATTTGAGAATCTGCAAATTTTCAGCGAGGAAGATTACCTCGCGAGGAAGACGACTCCTTTTTTTTTTTTTATAGGTTTATTGTAATCAAACGACGTCGTTTTGACTGCAGTGTTTAAAAACAATCTTATAGTGAAACGACGTCGTTTCACTTGGAGTATGTTGAAAAAATAAAAAATGCAAGTTTCAATTTTTTTTTCCTTCCCTTTATTGTAATAAACTTAAGGCAAGAATTAATATCTCTCTGTTTTTTTCCTAACTCCCACCGACTATAGCTTTTGTACTTACCTTTTTTTTTTTTTTTTCCTTTCTCTAAATTAATATAATAACACATGGACTATATATATATATTGTATAGTACATGTACAACCCTAATTTCTACCATTACTAAATAACTCCATCAATTTTAAGAATTCTCTTCATCTTTCGACTGCAAGTAAGTTTTTTTTTTTTTTTGACGTACATGCATCATACTTGTATAATTTGACTGTAATAAACTGTAATTTGAAGTTTGGTATAAATTTTTTCGATTTTTTTTATAAAAAATATACTAGTTATCTTATTCGTTTATGTGATATAGTAGAAATTTGACGTACATGCATCATATTTGTATCTTAAAAATATTAATGGTATTGTTTTATAGATATGAATTGAAAAGATCCTGCGTGGAAGTATGCAAAAGAAATAGAGGGGGAAAAATACTTGAGATGCGTATTGTTTGATCAAAGATGCAGTGGAGGAATTTCTAGACTTAAGCATCATTTAGGTCAAACTCATCATGGTATGCAACCATGTAAGAAAGTTCCTGAGCATGTGAAAAAAGAGTGTGCCGCAACTTTGAAAAATCTTCAGCTTGAAAAAAGAAAGAAAAAAGAAATGCTTAGAGAGATTGGGGATGGTCCAGGAGGAGGGGCTTTGAGTACGGAAATTTCATTGAATGAAGAATATGGAATCCTTGGTACTAGGAGTGCTGCAGTTGATGAGGCTCTTAGAGCACAACCTAAATCACAGGACCAATGGATAGATTTGTCACTTTAGAAGCTTGGCAAAGTATATTAAATTCAGCATACAAACAAGAAGAAAGAAAGGAAGTTTGTCGAAAGATTGGTCGTTTTTTCTTCTCTAGAGCACTCCCATTTAATAATGTAAATGATCCATTTTGGCTACCTATGGTGGAAGGGATTGCCTTATATGGTGTAGGATTTAAGCCTCCATCAATGCATGAGTTGAGGACTTGGATCCTTAAGGAAGAAGTTGGCGACATTAATACGATGATGGAAGAACATAAGAAAGCTTGGGTAGAGTATGGATGTACTATTATGTCTGATGGTAAAAATAGAGTTCTAATAAAATTTCTTGTGAATAGCCCAGCAGGTACTTGGTTTTTGAAATCTATTGATGCATCTGATTCCATAAAAAAAAATGGAATGTTATTGTTCAAATATTTAGATGATGTTGTCAAAGAAGTTGGAGAGGAGCATCTCATTCAAGTAATAACAGATAATGCTTTCAATTATAAGAATGCTGGAGTGAAACTTATGGAGAAGAGGAAGAAGTTATGGTGGACTCCATGTGCTGCCCACTGCATTGATTTGATGTTAGAAGATATTAGCAAAATGAAAGTTTTTGAAGATACAATTAGACTAGCCAAGCAAGTAGTGAAGTTTATTTATGGGCATACATGGGTTCTTGCTTTGATGAGATCTTTCATGAAAAACAAAGAGATAATTTGCCCTACAATCACACGGTTTGCCACTTCTTATCTTACTCTTTAAAGCATCTATAAGCAAAAGCAATCTCTTCAAGCTATGTTTTCTTCTAGAGAATGGCACAATGGACCATTTGTCCAACATAATGAAGGTATTAGGGCTCACTCAACTATACTATATGATGTTAATTTTTGGTCCCATGTTGCTTTTTGCATCAAAAGTGTTATTCCATTAGTATCGATTTTGGGAGAAGTTGATTCAGAGGAGAGACCTGCTATGGGATTTATTTATGAGTTAATGGATGTTGCAAAAGAGAAGATTGCTTTTAATTGTGGAAACATTGAAAGAAAGTATAAACCAATTTGGAGAAGAATAGACGAAAGATGGGGCCCATAACTTCATCAACCTTTACATGCTACTGGTTATTATTTGAACCCTCAATTGCGTTATGAAGAAACCTTTTCTAATGCTGATGAAGTAAGGAAGGGATTGGAAGATTGCATGACTAGGATGTTGTCTTTTGAGGATCATACGGCTGCTAATATCCAGTTGGACTTCTATGATAAGGCAAAAGGAGAGTTTGGAAGTCATCTTGCTGTGAATTCAAGGAAACTATGAACTTCAGGTTATAATCTTTACTTTTTTATTTTCATTCGAGTATAATGAGCACTTGAAATAAATGTTAAACTTAATTAGATAGATTAGTTTTATATTTTTTAGCAAATTGGTGGAAGCGTTTTGGAAGAGACACACCTGAGTTGATGAAGTTTGCTATTTGGGTCCTTAGCCTTACTTGTAGTGCATCTGGGTGTGAGAGGAATTGGAGCACATTTGAGCAGGTAAAATTCTTTTGTTAATTTATTGTTCAAATTTTGATGCTTCTAAATCTAATTTTGCATGTTTATATTGATTTTAGATTCATACAAAGAAAAGAAATAGACTTGAACATCAAAAGCTCAATGCTCTAGTATATGTGAAGTATAATACGGCACTAAGAGAGAAGTATTAGAAGGAGGTCAAAGATTGATCCAATATTGGTGAATGAAATTAAGTCTGATGATGAATGGATAGCTGAGGTCGAAGAACCAATTCTACCAACTGATCTTACTTGGCTTATTCTTAAGAATTATATGATGTTGATGTCATCAGAAATATGCCCAATGAACCTTATGAAACTGATCTACATACTCGAGTGCCTATTCCTGTGGAGCCTATTGTTGATCCTAGGACTCAAGAGCGAGGGAATATTCATGTTCGGACTCAAGAGTCTATTGTCTATTCTAGAACTCAAGATCCTATTATTGATGATGATCTTATTCTTGACGATGATGTTCTTCTTTCCTCGTTAGCTTCGAAAAAGAGAAAAGATGGTGAAACCTTAAGTAAGTATGGAAAGTAAATCATAGAGTGAATGTTACAATTAGTGTTTAATTCATTACCACAAATTTTATAATTTTAATTCATTGTTCATATGTACAGGTAAGAGGAAAGTCAAAAGCAAGTCTATAAGAGTGATGCTTATGGATGAAGATGATGAGATAGATAAAGATCCTTCAACATTTGATAGTGGAAAATATCCTTTTCATATTGATACAGTTGATCAATATGATAGTGATGCTAGTTTGAATGATATTAGTGTTGAGGAGTGCGATGAGTGAATTATATTTTTGTTTTGATGTTGAATAAACATTTTATGTTTTGGGATTGATTATTATGCTTTGAATGACAATTAGTACTTATATTTGATTATATTTAAAAGATTGTTGTGGTTGAATAAGAATTAGTTGTACAATATAATTGTATTGTATTATTCATAAATTTTTCTTATTAAAATAAATTAATGTTCAAAAGGCTTACGCCTCAACGCATCAAGGCTTACGCCTCGCATAGCACTACTAAAAATGCCTCGCCTTTGAAAACATTGGCACATACTGAGATGCAATCCTACATTGGTGTGTTGGCATGCTCCAGAGTCCCACTTCTGGACAAGAAATGGATTGAAATCCCCAAGGATATAAAAGAACAGATTTGGGAAGCCGTTGACATGGCTTATGTGGTAGGTCAAGGGGGCAAGAAAATAGTGTTATCTTATGCTGGCAAGAAATGGAAGGATTTCAAGTCTGCACAAATGAGGCATCATATCCTTCCATTCATCAATGAGAAGGAGAAGTTAAGACAACCCCCTGAACTATATAAATTCATAGAGAAAGTAGACTGGGATGCATTTGTAGCTTCAAGGTTATCCGAACAATTTGTGTCTGTGCATATTGAACAAGCACAAAGGAGGGAGAAACTTGAGTACAATCATCAATTGTCTAGAAAAGGATATGCTGGTTTGGAGGATGATTTGGAGGAAACCATGCCTGGGGTAGAAATTGATCGATCAACCTTATGGAAGAAAGCTAGTACCATCCCCCATCTAAAGGTTGCAGAGAAAGAAAAATTAATTGTAAACCTAAGTTCACTCACTCTGTTTTAAATTTTTATTAAACTGTATTGGAATTTTAATTTGACTTTCATGTGGAACTAATTTTCTATTTATGCTGACTTTTTAATGTGTCTTTGTGTTCGGATGAATTGCAAAAATAAGTCTCGGAAGGCACTCTTACTGTCTTTAGAAGTAATGATGTGTTGACTATGACTTTGGGTCCCGAGCATCCAGGGAGAGTTAGAGGGGTAGGTGCTGAAATTTTCACTAGGCAATACTTCAATTTACGTAGACAACAGAGGGTAAAGTTTGCCGATCAATTAAAGGAAAGTGTAAGACTTGTCCTTTAAGAAGAGACTTTGAAGATGGAGGCTAGAACCAAGCAATTAGCAGAAGCTGAGAGGGGAAATTTGCTGAATCAGCTGCACCAAGTCTTGCCCAATTTTGATCCAAGCAGGCTCAAACCGACAACTAACCCCTTTCAAATCCAAGGTCAAGAGCAAAGTTTGAAAAGTCCAATGTCGGACAAAGCAAGCTGCTCTGGGGTGCTTGATGTGAGAGCCCTAAATTTTGAGGAAGGTAATGCCAAGGATGGAGAAAAGACAGATGAAATGGTAACATCCCTGAACTTTTAAAATTATGTATTTTCAAATACATTAGACGTCATTACTGTCATTTACAGCTGTTATAAGTGCAACACAATGACGGTACTTAATTACCGCAGTTTGAAAAGACATATCACGTCTGTTTTGTTAATAAACCGTCATTTTCAATGCAATACCACAACGGTTCAAGGGATTGACTTATTGTAGTATTTAGTTTACTTGTTTCACAAGCTATCTTCACTGACTCAATCTCACTCTGTATATCTCTGTATCTCTCTCTCTCTCTCTCTCTCTCTCTCTCTCTCTCTCTCTCTCTCTCTGCAATTGTTGTTACTTGTATTTCAGCTAAAGCAAGCTTTTGATTTAGACGACGATTTTTATTTTGTCCGACGTAATATGTCATTTAACATGACGTTTTTTAAATACCATCGTTTAGATTCTATACCACGACGATTTTTCCTAGAAACCGTCTTCTATTTTTCATTACCACGACGGTTTATATTAGTTTTTAACTTGTTCTACAAGATGTCTTATATATATTTCTTTATTTCTTAAAACAAAAATCCAGGGTTGGAGAAAAGCAAGATGAAAAGGTAAATTCACAAAACTTTGCAATTTGAATTAGAACTCTGATATTTGAATTTTGCATTTGAATTTTTTTCGACGTAATAAATATTTACCATGACGGTTTTTATTTTTCGTCGTTTAGATGTTATTCAAATGACAGTTTTTACTATGAACCATTGTTTGTATTAAATTACCACGACAGTTTATTTTGGCTAGTGAACTTTTTAACTTTGTTTTCAAGGCTGTTTTATATCTCTTTCTTTATTTCTTAAAACATATTAATGAAGTAAAAGATTACTCAAAGCTAGACTTGCCATCATCTTTACAAACCCTCTGTCGTTATGTGGACACGACACTAAAGGTTCATGACAAGATTCTAACCTTTACAATTGAGAAGGAGGTGTTTGGTTTTGATCGTTAAACCTTCATCTTGATTGAAGATATTACATAGTTTGCAACCATGGAAGAGATTGGGGCTACTGTGGTTGTAGTATACATGAGGTTTGTCCTTGTCAACCTTTTAATTCACACTCTCCTTTCTTTTGAAAAAAAAAAAAATCACTCATATGGGATCATTCCATATATGTAGGTGCCTATTTGATCTATTGAAAACAGGAAATATGGTGAACATGGTTGGCCTTGTCTACCCCGCTCAAGTTAGTGCTAACTTTGGGTCATTAACTCAAAGATCACGTATGTTGGCCAATCAACTTCAAAAGACAGATGGTGAACATATTTTCTTGATGCCTTACAATCCAGGGTTAGTCCCCTTAACAAGATTTTGTTTGTATGATGCAGTGTATATAAAATTGTTTAACCTTTATATTTATTTTGTGTAGCCGTCATTGGGTATTGGTCATTGTGAGAGCAAAGAAGGAGACTGTGTATTTTCTAGATCCACTACCCGGAAATCGAGTGGTTGATGATGAGTGCAAAAACATAGTGAACACGTAAGTTTATTTACTAGCTTGTTTGTGTTTGTAGCCTAAAATATTTATCAATAACACTTTGTTTTATTGAAACAGTGCTATCAAAATGTATGATTCACACATAGGCAGACAAGGTCGTAAAGCAGCTATTTGGAAAACTCTACAAGGCACACCAAAGTAACCCAACAGTGTAGAGTGTGGCTATTATGTCATGCGCTTTATAAGAGACATCATCACAGATCCTGCCCTAGAATTTGAGAAGATGGTAAATAGAAAATGTTCATATTTATACCATCGTTGAATCGATTTTGAATTTATGTCTTATGAAGTCTAAATAATCATTGTTTATGGTTTGTAGTTTGAGAAGGGAAAAGATCAAAGTCCATACCCCCAAAAGCCATTAATGAAGTGAGGAAAGAATGGGCAGATTTTGTTTGCCTTCATATGGAGTAGAGGAGTTTTACAAACACTTATCCTATTATATTTAATTTTTTGTACATAGTATTGTTAGAATTACACAAGTTTTTGTACAAATTTTTGGTATAATGTACATATTTGTTTTTCTATGAATTTAAAATTGGTTTTCATTTTCTGAAAAGAAAAGTAATTGCGTAAACCGACGTGTATTAAATTTTCAAACGACATAAATATATCAAACACCGCCGTCTTATTGAAATGTTTGACATATTTGATAAATAAATAAAATGACATTTAATCAAATAAAACATGACGGTTACATGTAAAGATGACGTCTACCTTTTATTATGAAGTGAAATTGAAAATACAAACAACGTCATTATTGGATATCTCCACAAAATTGAAAACAAGGTTTAGAGTTTATTTTAAACCGTAAACCCTTTTTTACAATTTTGTTTAAAAAAATAGTTTAGGGTTTAGGGTATAATGTCGATTTTCTATTTTATTTTCTGTCCATTCTGAAGGGTGCGCACACAAGTTCGAATCCCAACAAAAGCCAAACCCATATAAATTATTTAGCAGAAAAATGTCAGTATTTTGTTTTTGCGTCATGATACGAATACCACGACGATTATCATGTAATATGCGTGTTTTTTTGGATAATTTCAAAGACGGCTTTTCTTTCTTGCTTTGATGTTTAAAGAAGCGCGCATTCTAAAATTTGGCCGCGACCTAAAATTTTTAGATTTCGCTCTAAGTCTTGTACTTGTAACCTTGAACCCTAAACATTTCTCTCTCTCACTTCAACTCTAATTCAAAGTTGGGCTCTCCAGGTTCCGTCAAATTCAAGTGGGCCATAATCTGTGAGCTCTGCCTACCTGTAAGTATAAACCCTAATCTCAT
This sequence comes from Prunus persica, assembly GCF_000346465.2. Taxonomy (NCBI): domain Eukaryota; kingdom Viridiplantae; phylum Streptophyta; class Magnoliopsida; order Rosales; family Rosaceae; genus Prunus; species Prunus persica. The sequence goes on from NC_034009.1 coordinate 20,122,553, forward strand.
GCTTGTTAATTCATTGAATGATATTCAGTTCTGTATTCTGAAGTTTAAGGGTTCATAATCTGACGTGCTTCTGAAATCATTAGAATTATTTCGTTGGATCTTATCTTTATGGGTTTTAGATATATGTTTTGTGAGCTTTTAATGTTTTCGGAGGTATGAGTTAGAGGAGTGTTCTTAATCACACTTTGTTATTATGAATCGGGATTTTGGGTTCATGCTTGGTATATGTTGGGTTCATGCTTAGTATATGTTGAGTTCATGTATATGTTGGGTTCTTAATATATTTTGGGTTGTTTCTGGGATTTGGAGATTTAGAATGCTTTTTTAGGCATACGAACCGTCGTCTACATTTCATCTATAAGGTGTTTTTCTTTAACTACCGTTGTATGAAATTTATTTTGCTTCAGTAGCAGTCTTTTGCTAGCTTACATGACAGGTACGGTTTTTTTAAAACTCGTCGTCTGTATATTTCAAATACGGCTTTTTTTGTATAAAAACCGTCGTCTGTATATTATATTACTTGCTATGAAAATAAATATAATCTACTATAGTGATGGTCATTGCTTGTCTTTTCACTTTATTATATATAATATAGGGTATAGTGTCGGAGATGGATAAGTCATGGATGCACTCAGATAGAAGATCGAAGGCATGTGAGTTAGGGGTAGAGGCATTTTTGAAATTTTATGTAGAAAATCTTCTGACTACAACACATATCCATTGTCCATGTGTTAAGTGTGTGAATTTGCGATTGTTTGGGGTTGGAATTATAAGGGATCGCTTATACTTCAATGGAGTTGACCAAACCTATAAGAATTGGACATTTCATGGAGAACCTTGGCAAGCAACTACTAATGCTAGTAGAAATGTTGAAGAAGTTGATGACCATAGTAGGTATAGTTTTGTGTCTGAAGAAATAGAGACGGATGACAATGATTTAGGTGATTTTCGATCCGATCCTTATAAGTTTGCCAATGTGATTGAGGATGGAGATCAACCATTGTACCCTGGTTGTACAAAGTACACCAAGTTATCGGCATTGGTGAAGTTATATAATTTGAAAGCGAAACATGGGATGAGTAATGTCTGTTTTACAGAATTGTTGATACTTCAAGGAGAGTTGCTTCCATAAGGAAATACAATACATTCCTCTATGTATGAGGCAAAAAAGACTTTGTGTGCATTGGGGCTGAGTTATGAGAAAATCCACGAATGCCCCAATGATTGCATCTTGTATAGGAAGGAGTATGAACATTCAACTCATTGTCTAACTTGCGGAATCTCAAGGTGGAAAGAAGGCAAAGATTCAATCTTGAAAGAGGGTGTACCAGCGAAGGTGGTGTGGTATTTTCCACCAATTCCAAGGTTTAAAAGGATGTTTCAATCAAGTAAGACAGCTAAGAGTTTGACTTGGCATGCTCATAGAAAATCAATTGACGGTCAGATGTCTCATCCAGCGGATTCCCCGTCTTGGAAACTCATTGATGATAAATGGTCCGAGTTTGGTAATGAGCCGAGAAACTTGAGATTGGCTCTTTCATCTGATGGATTCAATCCCCATAGTTCTCTAAGTAGCAGATACAGTTGCTAACCAGTTATCTTAGTTACATATAATCTCCCACCATGGCTATGCATGAAACGAAAGTTCATGATGTTGACCTTATTCATTTCCGGTCCTAAACAACCCGGAAATGATATAGACGTCTACTTTGAGCCTTTGATCGATGATTTAAAATCTTTGTGGGAGGGGATTAGAGGAGTGTATAATGCACATATAGGAGAATACTTTACACTCAGAGTTGCCTTACTGTGGACAATTAATGATTTTTTCGCCTATGAAAACTTATCTGGATGTGTCGTTAAAGGATATAAAGCTTGTCCAATATGCGGTGATGATACACCTAGTCACTGGTTGAAAAATAGCCACAAAATCTGTTACATTGGCCATAGGAAATGGTTACCAACATATCATCTATATCGGAGGTAGCGTGCAGTTTTTAATGGAAAATCAGAATATGATGAGGCTTCAAAGCCATTAGCCGGAGAAGAAGTGTTACAAATGGTTGAAGGTATTAATTATACATGGGGCTAAAAAAAAGGGGGAGGTGGAGGTGAAAATGATGGTGACTGAGTTTGTTGAAAGAAGAAGTCAAAATTCTTTGATTTCAAGTATTGGAAATACCTTCCTGTGAGGCATGCCCTCGATGTTATGTACGTTGAGAAGAATGTTTGTGATAGTATCATTGGTACGTTGTTGGAGATCCCTAGAAAAAATAAAGATGGGATTGCTGCTCGTTTAGATTTATTGAACATGGAGGTCAAGATTGATTTGCAACCTAAGTATGGAGAAAGACGTACTTGCTTGCCTCTAGGGCCTTGGAATTTGTCAAGAGCAGAGAATAGAGCTGTTTACAATTCTTTTTATGGTATGAAGGTTCTTGACGGTTATTCTTCAAATATAAAAAATCTTGTATTTTTACAAGATTCAAGACTTCTTGGCCTTAAATCACATGATTGTCATATCTTGATGCAACAATTGCTCCATGTGGTAATTCGTTCTGTTTTGGAGAAGCCTACAAGGTATGCAATAACTCGTTTGTGCTTCTTCTTCAATGCTATATGTGCAAAGACGGTAGATGTTTCCAACCTAGATAAGTTGGAAGAAGATGGAGTAGTTACGTTGTGTTTGCTTGATTCCATCTTCATTCTTCGATATCGTGGTTCATCTAGTAGTACATCTTGTCAGAGAAGTTCTTCTTTGTGGGCCAGTTTATTTTAGATGGATGTATCCGTTCGAAAGATATATGAAAGTGCTAAAGAGGTATGTTCAGAATCGTACTCATCCCAAAGGTTTCATTGCTGAGCGGTATATAGCTGAAGAAGCTATAGAATTTTGCACCGAGCATTTATCTGATGTTAGTACAATTGGAGTGCCATCAAGCTAGAAGATAGGACTTTCAAAGCCATTATCAAGTTTCACAGTGAGCTTAGTTGATCGGGACCTGTTGAACCAGGCACATCTATATGTCTTGGAGAATACAGAGAAAGTCCTACCTTGTATCGAGTAAGAGTTTTATTCTTTAAGTAGCCATTTTAAATTAATCATTATATTTATATTATATGTTTGGGACCGTAATGCTTGAATTTTTCGTGTCATGTAGGGAACATATGATCCACATCAAGACCACTTATCCAAAATTCAGAAAGAGAATAAAGTGGCTACAAGATAAGCACAATAGCACTTTCATTCAATAGCTACGTTTTAAGTATATGTTATTGACATATTGGACTTTTAATTTTTTTTCTTTCTATGTTAGATTGAATTAAGATATGATTAATTTGCAGGTTCAAAGTGAACTTAATGGGGAAGAGAATAATGGCGTATCAGAAAATTTGAGGTGGCTAGCAACTGGTCCAAGCATGGCAGTGCCATCATATAGAAGCTATTTTATTAAAGGTGTTAAATTTAACATCAATGCACAAGATGATGTGTGTGGAGTTCAAAATAGTGGAGTTTATTTACTTGCACATACTATGCAAGTTGCTAGTGCACAAGGATAAAAACCCAATTTTCTCAAATATGGGGTTTTATGGTGTCATTCAAGATATTTGGGACCTTGACTACCAAAAGTTTACAATCACAGTCTTTAGGTGTGATTGGATAGATAGCACTTCTGGCCTTGTAGTCGATGAACTTGGATTTACTCTTGTAGATCTGAGTAAAATTGGACATAGGAATGACCAATTTGTTATGGCTTCTCAAGTCAAACAAGTATTTTTTTTGTTGACGACCCAATGCATCATGGTTGGTCGGTAGTGTTATCAATGCCTAATAGAGAATATAATGATGTTATTGGTGATGATGTTTTAGGTGATGTGAGAATTGAGTGTGAACCATTTACTAGAGGGATGTCAAATGTTGACACATTTGATGAACTCGCGGGTGAGTTTGGGAGTCAAAATATTCGAGATGAGTGTGAAGATATATGGATTGAATGATGCTTGTAATTTATGAAATTACTTATGCCCTAAACGGCCGTGTATGACATTAGTTTTGTAATAAATTGTAATTCGGTTTTTTTCACTTTCATTATGCAGGTTTTGGCCACAAAACTACCAGTAATAAAAAATACTAGGTTCAAGATTCAAAAAACAACGGTCCTGATAAAAATGTGAAAAACAGACGTCTGTTTTAATAAAATTGGCATTAGAAAACGACGTTTTGGAGCATTCAATGACCGCAATGTACTTATCGACGTCTAAAGCTTAATTCACAAGACTCTCTCATTTAATTCAAAGCAACGTAAATAAAAAAGAACCACGACGGTATTGTGCAACAGTTATTAACGATATCACGCTGGAGATGCATAAAGAGACGACATTTAAAGCCCAATAACACGACTACATTCTCAGAATACTGACATCTAAAAAACATCTACGACCAGAAACATATAATCCACGTCGTCTTTTAAAGCCATAAAAGTCATTCGCGTCTAGAGATCTTACCTGAACGTCATAAAGATTACAAAAGACGACGTCTTATATTATGAACTCGTCCGTATTATAAGAACAATCGTTGTATTAAAAATTTACGACGTCGCTTTTTATCTCATAAACGAAGTGGACATATGATAAATGACGACGATCGTTGAAATTACGAGGTTGTAGTATATATTTATGACGTCGTCCTTGTTAAAGAAATTGACATGAAAATTGATGTTGACGTTGTTCTTCTAAACAAAACGACATAATATTTGATTAAACGCGTCATTTCTTTTAGGCCTGTGTCGTTAAAAATATTTTACACAGTGATGGACTGACAAACTAAGCCGTCTTGGAGAAATTAGACGACGGTCCTTGTGCTACATGTGACGTATAAATTTGAAAAAACGGTTGTCTTTTTAATCCGACCAACGTTGAACAAGAATGACAAAGTCATCTGTTTAAATAAAGACGACGTTATTAAGTTTTACCACGTCAACATTTATGGAACAAACGAAGTGGAAAATTATTATTAACGACGGTTATATAACAACGATGACTTAGAGGATTCTAATAACGGCGTCTTTTGTGTAGTTTTCGACGTGATAATTTAACTTGCACAATGGTTCTCTTGTCAAACTAGTCGTCTATTCTTATCCTTGTCGATTTTTTTTTGGCTCATTTTCAGGATATAGACGTCGGTGTTTATTTGTTCGTGACGTTGTTTGTTTGAACAACAACAGGAATTTACCGTTGTGGTTTGTTACTTCAAAAGATATCGGTCGATTTCACGACAGTTTGAAATTCAACTACACGACGATGAATTCCCGTCGTCTATCACCTTTTTTGTAGTAGTGACTTATGCCCGTGGCCAATCTCATCTTTATCAATTGATAATGAGGAAGTAGACCAAAATAAGCTCATTTTTCAATTATGAAGTTTTGTAGTTAATGGGGGAAGTTGTTTGAGAAAATGACTCAAAGAATACTAAGGCAGGGCAAGGGGGCAACCAGCTCTACTCCTTATGTTATTCCTCTTGTTCTCTAGACTCACTTTTTTCATTTTCTCTTTGTGCGGTCAATTTAGGAACTAGGAAGTGTAGAGTTTGTATTCCTAATGTTTGCATGCATGGATGTATTTATATAATTATATATATATATATATATATTTTTTAAGAGTTGATTGATCTTCACTATTAAGTTTCTCAGCTTTCTAATGTGAATTTCTTCACATTTTCACATGATGCATCTACAAAATTATATTGGGTCAAGTAAGAATCATTAAATATTAATTGCTACAAAATCATCACATACGCAAAAGGTTATTGGGTAGCATAAAAGAGCGCTTGTTAGGTTCTTTCTTCTTTTGGATCGCCTTTCCAAGAAAGAAAAAAAATAAAATTTCATTGGCCTTTGTCAATAACCATGGATGAGATCATAGACAGAGGGAGGGAAGGAGAACAAAGATGGAAGGCAAAAGTAGGGAGAAAACAAAGATCAGAGGAGGGAGGAGAGAGGGTAAGAGGAACACAGTGAAAGATTATTATTATGTTAATTATTAAAAGATCTAAATCTATATAACACATAAACGCAAGGTTTAGTTGATATGACATGAATACATCAGTTGTCACATAATACGGTTAATTTAGTGTATCCAAATAGCATTATTGTTGTTCAAACTTGTGTTGTGTGTGTTTGACTAATGATATTCGATTTGTCTATGTGTTGAATTGTTATTTGTTTGGGTTGAGTTAAGAAACAAAAAGGAAAAGGTCAAGGGAAAAAAAAAAGAAAAAAAAAGGGTCTCGAATTAATATTTCAATTGGGCTCAAAACCCAAGACAATTTATATTTTGGGGCATTCTCCAATAAGTATTTAAGTTAAAGATTAGTTACATACTTCTAATCTTGGGCATTAAATTGCATCTAACGGCTAAAATTAAAAGTATGTAACCAATCCTTAACATAAAATACTTATTAGAGAATCTCTCATATATTTTAGTCCAAATTTTGTGAGAGGGATCATGAAAAACCTACTCCAACTGGTACCAATTTGAAAGGTATGTCATGAAGAACCTCCACAACTTGTGGGATTGCTCTATAAAACCCGTCATTCACAACTTGTTTCCCAATTGTGCGTGTTTGCATTTTGTTCCAAGTCTTTCTCCTCTCTCCAATTCCTTTTCTTGTTGGTTTTTGTTTTCAACATTCATCTCAGTTGACTTGTTTCTCAATTGTGCGTGTTGGAATTTTGTTCCAAGTCTTCTCCTCTCTCCAATTCCTTTTATTGTTTGGTTTTTGTTTTCACCATTCATCTCATTTGTGCAATGGCTTACAGTTGCGATTTGTGTAATGAGACTTTCTTTGAACACAGTGAAATGATTGACCACAAAAACAGGGGAAGTCTTGAAGAAACACTTCCGTGATGTTCATAAAAATACACAAATGTGTGGAGAGAAAATGTGCAAAAATCCTATATACCCCAAACATGAGTCACATGTGAGTACGGGGAGACTTTGCCATTCAAATCTCTGAACCAAATAAAAAGAAAAAGTATGAATAATGCTCCACATACTGACTAAACACACTTAAGTTGAACGAGACATGTTCGAACAGATCAATCTTGAACTGAAATAATTGCACTCCATATTCCAAATCCTCACCTCAAAAGAACACTGTCAATCCTTCTCAGAACAAAAAAAATACCTATCCATCAGATGGAGACATATGGGATCATGAATTCAGACAAGAACAAACTAAATTTTTGGAGAATATTCTCTTGCAGAACTGTAAATTTGGACAATTGGTCATGAAACTTATGTTTACAGACTGTAAAGTTGGACCACTGATCAAGTTGGCTCTTGCCTAAATGCATGAAAGTGTGGTCAAAATTCACAGTTGACAACATAAGATTTCGAATGAATGATCAGAGGATACTATACACCATAGGAGGTCAACAAACCTGCAAAAACCAGATATAAACTTAACATGATGACGGGGCATAGGACACTGGTGGGTTACTCAATAATGAACTCAATTGGATTCTCTATCCTACAGATTGGGATGAACAGGCAGATAAAATGGTGCACAAGTGTGAGAACTTGATAGAGCATGCTGCATGTTTGTCTAAATTCTAAATTATGGGCCACCTACAAGTCTCTCAAAATAGGCCATCCTTTTTTAATAATTTCATTGATCTTTGCATCAATCTGCCTCTGAATTTTTGGAGGACAAAGCTCTGCAGCATAGCCATTCAGTTTTGCAGCCAATCTTGACCTCTCAAGTTCCTCTTCAGGCAAGTTTCCAATTAATTGGAGAAGAAATGGCCTACGCTTCAGCTCAAACTTCTGCATTTTAAAAACATGTTGGCTAAGGATTCAAAAAATTTAGGATCTAATTCAAAAGATCTCTTTTTTTTTTTTTTTTTTTCACATCTCCAAAGAGACTCCCTTAAGCAAGTTGACGACGAGGAAAGATTTACAATACAAAGATCTGAAACAACATTCCCTCTTAAAGAGTTTTGGGAGAAGAGAGAGGATATTGAGTTGTACCTGATGTTCAGGCTCAGCAGAATAAAATGTTCCAAGTGGTAGGATTTGAGTAGTTACACTGCTACTCTTTGACTTAGTTTGTTCTCTCTCTTTGCTCACAGCAGCCAATCTGGACTCTTCAGTTCCGTTCGTGAAAATGATAGATCTATTTATATATGAAAAAAGATCACTAAGGACTCTAAGTTATGAGTTTATGTTATGCAAGAAACTGCTGTGTGCTGTTATAAGTTTTACCTGTATTGGTTACCTACATCAGGACCTTGCCCAAATACTTGCCGATAGTCATGACTTGACCAGAAAATCTCCAAAAGTTGCCTAAAGCTAATCAGCCTGTGATCGTAGATAACCTGCTCAGGATTTATAGAATTACACATGTGAACTGAAACATTCAAAAAGAGAGTAAAATGTATGTAAAAATAAATGATAAGAAGCCCACAAAGTTAAAAACTGCAGGGATTCAACTGCTCTTAAACTTTACAAGAAACAAAAAGACACCGCTTGGAGATAGTTTCATTATATTCAAGCCAAAAAAGAAGGGTAAAAACCGATTCATGAAAATCTAAAAGCAACAGGAAAAATGGAAGAGAGACCTGGACAGACTCAGCATGATCACCCAAGCTTCTGTACTCAGGGTTGATTTTGGATCCGCCAGCGTAACCGACAGTGGTCTGTACAACCCCATTCAAGCACCCAAAGACAGCTTCAGATCTCCAAAAGCTTCCCAGAGCGAAAACTGCTGTTTTCAAGGACTGGTTGTTGGGTACGTCTCCTGCGGTTTCAATGATCCGTTCTGGGATCCTGATGCAGACCCGCCTCTCAGCTGCTAGAATAATCAGGAGCATCACCGTTGCTAGTAGACGGCTAAGGGAAACGCTGCTGCGAAGAAAAGCCATTGGCTTTGTCTGAAAGAGGAAGGCATGAGACTTTCTGCGTTTGGTTAAAATTTCCAAGATGTTATTAAATGAAAATAAAAAATAAAAAATCAAGAGAACTAGAATGGAAGATAGGAAACTGATGTCATATAGAAAATGCCCCTTTTTCGAAGCTACAATGTTTTTACAAAGTTGATAACCAAGTTTGAGCACACATCAACTCCTCCAATGTGTTTGGATTCGCTCACCCCCTACGAATTTTGATCTGTATCGAGCGTACCCAATCGCGGTATGGTATCGATCTGGATCTGGAACGAAAGATTTAACGACTCAGTTCCAGAGGAGAGAACAGTACCTGATAGAGGACGTCGCTGCTACAGAACAGAACCTGACCGCCGACAGCAGACGAGCAATCGAGGGCACATGAGGGAGAGTGCTATAGCTGATGAGCCCACGTTTGATTCTCGGTCTTCTTTTTTGTTTTGGTCAATTATTCTTGTTCTCTTGGCATATAAGGGGAAGGAACATATCGGGTTCGGAGAGGATTTTATTGAACGAATAGATTCGAAGAGGAGCGATGGGTGTTTATAAATGGATAGGCGTAAGAGCAGTTCCGGACAGCCCAGCCCAGGCAAAAGGCCCCTGATCTTCCAAAATAAGCTCCAGCGGTGACATCCAGTCCCGGCAAGAGCTGGGGTCCATCAAGCCGGGTAAAGGCCCAAGTCAAAATAGGTTGAGCTGTTGTCTGAAATAGCTGACATCAGCAAAGAAAAAAAAATTTAAAAAATCGAAACAAAATTCTGAAAAATTATCAAAAAATTCAGAAGTTTTTTTATACATACCTAGAAAATTTTAATTTATTAATCTCATATATATTAATAAAATTAATCTTATTTGAATAGTAATTGCTATTGGGTTGCTATGACAATAGTGTACAAAAAAAAATAATTAATAGGCCAAATACTATTTACATGAATAGTAACTGCCCTGACTTGCCCTTGCCATTTCCCATGGCAAATGGGTGGAAGTGTTCTAAGAGGGAACATACTAGAAGTTGGGTGGGTGGGTATGTCAATATAATAAGAGGAATGCTACCAATCTTCTTTCTAACCTTCTCTTTTGGACATTGTCCCTTCTTTTTATGACAAGTGTCACTTTCCTTACACTTAAAACAATGTCATTAATGCATCACACAAATTAATTTTTGTTTTCCAAGTTTACCCTTATTAAATGTATTAATTTATTTTAAAAACAAGCTAAATTTTTTACAACTTTCTTACCACCTTGTTAAAAAATTAAATATAAAAAATAAAAAATAATTTTTTTATTTTTTATTTTTCCCAAAGTGTTTTGTTAAAAACAAAATAAAGATGATACAATGCCATGAAACAAACTTTTTTTTTTAAAATGACGTTTTTTTAAAAAAAAAAATTTAATTTTTTACAATGTGCTAAAGAAGTTGCAACAAAATTTGGATAAATTGAAGGAAATATAAAGGCTAATACATTTTAAAAGGGTAAACTTGAAAACAAAAACTAATTTGTGTGACGCATTAATGACATTGTTTTTTTTTTTTGAAAAGGTTGAATTCATTCCATTAGAAGGGAGGAATAAAAGGCATGTCATGCGTGGCCTCGTTAAAACCTTCCCAGAGAAAACCACAAGGGAAAAACTCCGGAGTAGGAAAGAGTACCACATATGCCGATAACGTACACAACAGGAAAATTACATTACATCAATGAACAAAACATCTTGTAGGAAATCTGGGGGATCAGTAACCCATTCTGCCATTCCCTGAGAGTGTAGAGCATATCGAGCCAACCGTGTTGCAACCCCATTTGCACTCCTCTCTGTAACCCTCAAATAAACACGCTCTTGGCTGGCCAAAAGTGTTTGACAATTAGTTAGGCAACCAAGATGGGACAGATCAGTTTGGCCCCGTTGTATTGAGTGTAAAGCGCCCTGAGAATCCCCTTCTGTATGACATTCCAGATTGGACCACTTGGCAGCATAGATTAAGCCTTCTCTTAATGCAACCAGTTTGGCATGCATGGGATTTGATATCCCATTTAGCACAACCAACTTGCATGCAAGAAAGGCACCTGTAGAATTACGAACCACCAAACCAACCCCACCAAAACTGGATTCACCATGAAACACTCCATTCACATTTATTTTAATAGCTCCAGGCGGTGGCAGCACCCATTTAGCAATGGCACGTGAGGTATGGTTCTTTGGAGGGGGGTGTACTTCCTGAAACTCTTGCAAACAGTGCATTGCTCCACTAACAATTTCTGTTGCACTCCGTTGACGTCCTGCCCAGGCCATTTGATTGCGCTCATACCATAGCATCCATAGGCACACCATGACTTTCTCTAGCACATGAAGTGGGTGGTCTGCAGCAAATCCTTGGAACCACATCTTGAACTCCTCTGTGGCATCAGTATTAAAGTGTGCCCAGGCCGGAAACAAAGACCAAGAAGCAATAGCTATGGGGCATCAGAGAAGCACATGGACCACAGTTTCTTCAGCCCCACAAAAAACACAGCCTCCCAATTCAGAGATACTACGATGAATCAAATTATCCTTGGTGGGTAAAATATTCAAGAGAGCGCGCCAGATGAATATACGAACCTTTGGTGGTACTCGGGCTTTCCAAATCTTCTTCCAGACCTGTTCACAAGCTACAATGGGTCCTCCATTCATGTTGGTGTCGTCCCCGTCTTGCTGGAGCAAAACCCGACGAGCAACTTCATTGCCGCTCCACACTGTGTACTGACCATCTCTCTCAAAGTGCCAAATCAAGATGTCTGGTGGGTATCTGAAGCTTAAAGGGATGTTTCGAATGCAATTCACTTCCTCGGCCGAGAACCAAGCTTGCAAAAGGTCCTCCTTCCACTGCATAGTGACTGGATTAATAAGAGAGTTCACTTTTGCCTCATCAAACCCCTCTGTTTGTGGTGAGGAAACTTGGAAAGATTCAGAGTTAGGGAGCCATCGGTCTCCCCATATACGCACACTGTGGCCATTCCCGATTCGCCACCGAGATCCCTTTTCAATAAGGACACGTGCTTTGCATAAGCTTTGCCAAATATAGGAGGGGGAATGTCCGATTTGTGCCTCTAATATAGAGCAATTCTTGAAGTAACGGGCTTTCAGGATGCGTGCCACTAAAGAGTTTGGGGTTTGAATCAAGCGCCATAATTGTTTGGCCAAGAGCACCATATTGAAGGCATATAAATTACGGAAACCAAGCCCACCCTCCTGTTTAGGCAAGCATAATTTGTTCCAGCTGAGCCAGTGTATTTTTCGTTGGCCATCTTGCTCACCCCACCAGTAGCGAGCCATCACTTGTTGAATTTCGTCACATAGACATTTAGGGATGAGGAAGCAATTCATCATATAAATAGGCACAGCTTGTGCCACCACTTTTAGGAGAATTTCTTTCCCTGCAACGCTTAACAATTTTGCCTTCCAACCTTGTATTTTCTTCCAAATGCGTTCCTTAAGAGAGTTGAAGCATTGCCTTCTTGATCTTCCCACCCAAGTAAACATCATGCTGGTCAACCCTCCTAACTCCCAGAACTGCAGCTAGGTTATCTTGATCAGTACGGTCCATATTATTACTGAAGGAGACACAACTCTTCTCCAAGTGTATTTTCTGACCTGACACCATTTCATATTTTTAGAAAATAATGCTCAGTTGTTCACAGTCCTGTTGGTTTGCCCACAAGAACAAGAAGCTATCGTCAGCGAAAAAAAGGTGGCTAACAGACGGAGCCCCCCGACATAGATTCACTCCATGAAGTAAATTACGTCGTTCCGCCTGCAAAATAAGACTTGAGAGAGCCTCAGCGCATAGTAAGAATAAATATGGTGAAAGGGGGTCACCCTGTCTCAGTCCTCTCTGTGGAATGACATAACCAACTGGATTTCCATTCAACATGAAAGAATACGAAACCGTCGTCACGTACTCCATGATTAATTGGATCCATCGTGGGGCAAAACCCATTCCTTTCATTAGGGCCTCCAGAAAACTCCACTCTACCCGATCATATGCTTTACTCATGTCAATCTTGAGAGCCAGATACCCTTGTCGTCCATGATTTTTCTTATGCATCATGTGTAGCAATTCAAAAGCCACGATTGAATTGTCTGAGATTGCACGGTCTGGAGCAAAAGCACTTTGAGTATCACTAATCAGAGTAGGAAGGATTGCTTTTAGGTGGGTAGCGAGCACTTTCGCCCCAATCTTATTAAAGACATTACATAGACTGATGGGACGTAATTGTGTCATGTTCTTTGGTTCATGGACTTTAGGGATGAGGGCCACATGCGTGAAGTTTATCTTCTTAAGTAATTTGCCCGTTTTGAAGAAGTGCAAGACTGCCGCCACCATATCCTCACCTACAATCTGCCAATATTTCTGATAGAAAAAAGGAGAGAAGTCGTCTGGGCCTGGTGCCTTAGATGGGTGCATTTGAAAAAGTGCAATTTTAATTTCTTCTGGAGTAAACTCCGCCAAAAGAGCCTGGTTCATCTCCTCTGTGACACGCCCCCTTACACCGTCCACTACTTCTGTATAATCGGAAGACCCTATGGAAGAAAACAAGTGCTGGAAATAATTAACCACAGTTTGTGTTAAACCTTGCTCTGTTGTCTGCCAATGTCCATGCTCATCTTCAAGCGCTGAGATAGTGTTTCTTCTCCGGCAGCTAGAGGCTTTGTAATGGAAGAATTTTGAATTGCGATCTCCCGCTTTCAACCAAGTGGCTCTTGAGCGTTGCCGCCAATACACCTCATTTTTTGCCATTAGAGAATCAAGCTGCTTCGTAAGCGCATTTCGTAGCTCCACTGTATGATGTGATGGCGGTGCATCTAATAACTCACCCAATTTCTCTCGTGTAATTTTAATTTGGTTTGGCAGGTGGCCAAAATTGCACTTGCTCCAGCCCAATAATTGGTGACGAGTGCATTTGAGCTTTTCGGTAGTTGTAAATGGTGCAGAGCCTCTACAAGTACGTTGCCAACCATCTTGGATTGTTTGCATGCAATTTACATGTTCAGCCCACATCTCCTCAAAGCGGAATAACTTCTTACGTCGCCCATTCAATAGCATCCTTTCACTAATTGTTACTTTAAGGGGCAAGTGATCAGACTTGGTAGGATTTAAATGAATGACCTTTGTGCCAAGAAAACGAGAACACCAATCTGCTGTAGCCAATACGCGATCAAGGCGTATACGAATTTCCATCGGGTTATTTCGCCACCATGTATACTTTGGCCCTGTGTAACCCATGTCTTTAAATCCGCAAGTATCAATAGCTTGTCGAAATCCAAGCATCTGTCCCTCTCTCCTCCTTCTCCCACCAAGCTTTTCATCAGCTCTTAAAATCTCGTTGAAATCACCACAACATAGCCAAGGCAAATAATTTGTTGCTTCTAATCTTCTCAATAAATCCCATCATCGATGGCGCTCTGCCGTAACTGGACACCCATAAAATCCTGTGAACCGTCATTTACCTCATACTCCAAGAATCTCCACCTCAGTGTCAATATGGTTTGTACCAAAAGAACGAGCCGTGACCACTAGCTCCTCCGTCCACATCAGACATAACCTTCTGGATGCCCCATGACTGTCTACTACTATACTTTGTCGGAAGCCCAATTTTACACGAATCTTTTCCATAACACTTCATGAGCAGCGTGTTTCACATAGAAACACAAGTTTAGGATCTTCATTACGGATAAGACACCGTAATGCTTCAATTGTCCAAGGGTTCCCAAGCCCTTGGCAGTTCCAGCTTAGTAGATTCATTGCACTCGGCGGGGCTAATGCTCGTCAGCCTCCACCGTTTCTTGTTGCCATACAAAAGAGCCAGAAGATAAGCAATGTTTTTTTGGAGTAGGTAACGTCTCAAAAACTCTAACCCCTCGCGGGCCTCGTTTGCCGTTGTGATTTATGTCCCCTATTAATGACATTGTTTTAAGTGTAAGGAAAGTGACACTTGTCATGAGAAGAAGGGAGAATGTCCAAAAGAAAAAGTTAGAGAGAAGGTTGCTAGCATTCCCCATATAATGAAGGCTTTTTATCACAAATGGTCCTTGAGGTTTGCGAAATTATCACATTTCGTCCTTGACTTTTTTTGTGACACTAATGATCCTTAAGGTTACCATCCACACTTCAAAAAGGTCCCTGTCGTTAGCTTCCATCAAATTTTCTGTTAGATTGATGACATGGCACATGTATGGAGCCCACATGTAATATAGAGCCACGTGGTTTTAAATATTTTTAAAACTTAAAATTCATAAATAAATAAAAAATTTAAGCAACTTAAATCTTTTTCATATATTTTAAAATATCTTTCTCTATATTTCCCTCTCCTTGTGTTCTCTTTCCTTTTCCCCCTCGCAAGCCCACTCCTCTCTCCCTCATCTTCCTCCCTTCTCTTTCTCTCTCTCCCTCTCCCTGTGTTATCTTTCCCTCCCCCCTATAGACCCTCTCTCTCTCTCTCTCTCTCTCTCTCTCTCTCTCTCTATTTGAATGTAGCATGAAAGATATTAAAAATATTTAAGTTGCTTTTATTTTTATTTTTTAATTTTAAGTTTAAAAAATATTATATTATATTTAAAACCACGTGGCTTTATATCATTAGATGTGTGGGCTCTACATGGTGGCAGATCCACCATGGGGTCAATGGGGTCAGACGACCCCATGGAAAATTTGGATTTTAGTGGTAGAGACTGGTTTTTGCCCTTGGCAGCCATGGAAGTGACCCCATGGAGAAGAAGAAGCTTCGGTGGGCAGTTGGGGTTCTTCTTTTTATTTTATTTTATAAACTGCTCGCCAAAACGACGTCGTTTTGGCCAATGCAATATTTTTTAAATGACATAGCCAAAACGATGTCGTTTTTGGGCTATGACTATTTAAAAAAAAAAAAAAGGGCATGCAGCTTCTTAACAGCATAGACTCGAAAATAGACCTCCAAAATCTCATTTTTCATATTTCTCTTCAACAACAACCCTAACCCCAATCTCCCCAAGACCCACTACTACAAAAAAGCAAAAAGACGACGGTAAATCACCGTCGTGTATTCGGTTTTTCAATGGTCGTGGAATCCACCGTCATCTTTTCTCTCATAAACCACGACGCTAAATCACCGTCGTTGTTAAAATATACAACGTCATCAACAAATACAAAACGACGTCTTTGTACTGCAAAAAGATCTAAAAAAGCAGTCGAGGATGAGAATAGACGACCAACTCTCTAAAAAAACCGTCGTTAAAAAGGAAAAAGATGACACATATTAAGAGAACAAGGCCGCAAGATAGACATACAACGACGAAAATAAAAATACGACGCCGTTAAATATCATTTTCACGACAATAAAAAATTTGACGTCTTTAAATACATTAGAAGACGACGTTATTGATACCTACTACGTCGCATATATAAAAACAGCCGTCGTAAAATTAATTTTCCACTTCGATTTTTCGATAAAAGATGACGTGGAAATAGTTGTCAGTGTCATTATTTACGACGTATGTATTTATAGAGTAGACGTTGAAAAACGAAACAACGTCGGTTACAAATATATGAGAGTCGTATTACAAAATTTATACGTCATATTTTCAGAAACAAACAACGACGATAAATATTAGACGTTGTTAAATAAAACAACGTCGGAAAACAATAAAAACAGACGTGTTTAGTCTGCTAAAGTTCTAGAAAATAGTCGAGGATGAAAATAGACGACCAACTCAAACAAATCACCGTCGTTAAAAAGGAAAAATATGACACATGTTAAAAGAACAAGGCCGCAAGATATACATACAACGACGACAACTAAAATACTACGCCGTTAAATATAATTTACACGACAAGAAAAAATATGACGTCTTTAAATACATGAGAAGACGACGTTATTGAAATATACTACGTCTCTTATTTACAAACAACCGTCGTGAAATAAATTTTCCACTTCGATTTTTCTAAAAAAGATGACGTGGAAATAGTTGTCAGTGTCATTATTTACGACGTATGTATTTATACAGTTGACGTTGAAATGCGAAACAACGTCGGTGGCATTTATATAGTCGACGTTGTATTTATATCTATCATCATTACTCACGACGCACTTAATAATATAGACGACGTTGAACTTCTAAACAACGTCGGTTCCAAATAAATGAGAGCCGTATTACAGAACATATAGACGGCATTGATTATGATGAGAGCCGTATTACAAATAACGTCGTTTAATTGTTATTAGACGGCGGTTATAATGAATTTCCGTCGGAATTCATTTCGTTCCTCTTCGTTTATAAAAGAACTTGCGACGTGGAAAATGTATGATGACGTCGTATTTTTTAACGTTCAGATTATATATCTCGTTTTTTAGACGTCGGTATTATGGGATTGGAGTCGTGTTATTTTGAATTACATGGCGGTTCTTAATCCTTCCCCGACGTGATATCCTGAATAATTGCTTCACAATAGCGTCGTGGTTCTTCATTGTTACGTTGCTTTAAGACGTCGGTAAATATGCTGAATAACTGGTTCACAATAACGTCGTGTTTTATTTGAACTTAGAAAGTGAAGAAATCACATTACAATATATTACAAAATTAATGTCATACACTGCCAATTACATAAGCATCATTCAATCCATATATCTTCACACCCATCTCGAATATTTTGACCGCCTAACTCACCCACCAGTTCATCAAATGTGTCAACATTTGGCATCCCTCTAGTAAATGGCTCACACTCAATTATCACATCACCTAAGACTTCATCACCAATAACATCATTATATTCTCTATTAGGCATTGATAACACTACCGACCAACCACGATGCATCGGGTCGTCAACAAAAAATATTTGTTTGACTTGAGAAGCCAAAACAAATTGGTCATTCCTATGTCCAATTTTACTCAAATCTACAAGGGTAAATCCAAGTTCGTCGACTACAAGACCAGAACTATCTATCCAATCACACCTAAAGACTGGGATTGTAAACTTTTGGTAGTCAAGGTCCCAAATTTCTTGAATGACACCATAGAAACCCATATTTGAGAGAATTGGGTTTTTATCCTTGGCACTAGCAACTTGCATGGTATGTGCAAGTAAATAAACTCCACTATTTTGAGTTGTCCGCACATCATCTTGTGCCTTGATATTGAATTTAATACCTTTAATAAGATAGCTCCTATATAATGGCACTGACATGTTTGGACCAGCTGCTAGCCACCTTAAATTTTCTGATACGCCATGATTGTCTTCCTCAAGTTCACTTTGAACCTGCAAATTAATCATATCTTAATTCAATCTAACATATAAATAAGAAGAAAATTAAAAGAGAAATATGTTATTCAACAACATATACCTTGAAGCGTAGCCATTGAATGAAAGTGCTATTGTGCTTATCCTGCAGCCACTTTGTTCTCTTTCTAAATTTTGGATAAGCAATCTTGATGTGGATCATATGTTGCCTACATGACACGAAAAATTCAAGCATTACGGTCCCAAATATAGAAGATAAACATAAGAAATAATTTAAAATGGAAACTTAAAGAATAAAGCTCATACGTACTCGATATAAGGTAGGACTTCCTCCGTATTCTCCAAGACAACGGATATGTGTTGTAGTTAGAAGATTTTCTACAGCAAAGTTCAAAAATGCTTCCACCCCAAATTCATATGCCTTCGATCTTCTATCCGAGTGCATCCATGACTTATCCATCTCCGACACTATAACCTATTATCTATAATAAAGTGAAAATACAGGCAATGACCATCACTATAGCAGATTATACAATGATCTAATCGCAAGTAATACACAACAGAGACGACGATTTTAAACAAAAACAGACGTATTTGGCATATATAGACGACGGATTTTCAACAGACGTCGTCTATTATAAGTAATACAAACGACGGTTTATGAAAAAACCGTCGTGTATAAGTAATACAACGACGGTAGTTTAAAAAAACCGTCGTGTAATCGTCGTCGTATGCCTTAAAATTCGTCGTGTCTCAGTTTATTTTCAAGAACACAAAACCCATTAAGAACACAACATATATATGAAACCAAGCAAGAAACCAACATATACATGAAACCAAGCATGAAAACAATAAATCCATTCCCAATTCAACATAACATAGGGTGATTAAAAGATACGACAAAATTAAATCCATTCCCAATTCAACATAACAGATAATGTAATCCATGAACCCATTAAACAGAAAATCCATGAACCCATACCTATAAGCACATTATTAACAGATCGCAAAGCATACACATAAAACCCTTTAACAAAACAACCTAATATCATTCAATGAATTTACAAGGGGAAGATAGGGTTTGTACTTACAGGTTGGACGAGCTCACAGATTCGACGGAGCCTGGAGAGTGCAACTTTTAATTAGAGCAGAAGTGAGAGAGCGAAATGTTATGTCGCGCGAAATCTGAAAATTTTAGGTTTCAGGGTTCGAAGTATAAGAATAAGAGCCAAATCTAAAAAAATTTAGGTCGCGCGAAAATTTTTAGAGCTCGCGCGTTTTAAAACGTCGAAAGAAAAACCAAAGCGAAAGTTCTACAAGTACCGACGTAAATTTAATATTCCACGACGGAAACTTCATTTTTCGGATTAAGAACGTAAGGCCGTTCATTTTGAAGCTTCATTTTTCGGATTAATTTTAAATTTATTTTCAATTTTTTATATAACGACGACTGAAAAACCACGTCGGTGTTAAGAAATTAAAGACGTTGTAAATTATATAAACCGACTTACATATTAAAATGACGTCGTTTAAAGCGTAAACCATGTCGTATGTTTTTCTGTACGACGTAAAATATGTATTCCACGACGCAACCACCGTCGTTAAAAATTAATACCCTAAACCCATAAAACTAAATTATACAATTTAAAAAATTAAGTTTATAAAAGGTTTTATGGTTTTAAAGCCTAACATATACCCTAGACTACCCAAAAATTATACTTTAAAAATAAACCCCAATAAATAACAACCCTAATCTCTAAACCCTAGACTCTAAACCCTAAACCATAAAACTAGAAGTGATTTTATGACTCATCAAAACAATTTTGTTTTGGATGGTCATTTTAAATTTTTGTTATTCAAAACGAATTTTTTCAAGGTTTATGTGGAAGAAAATATATCAATGACTTCATAGGAGTTGACTTTTCAATTTTCTGATTTATTTTAAATTTATTTTGAATATTTTGATATAAAAATAATAAAATATTCTTACCACAACAACAAACCACGTCGGTGTTAATAAATTGTAGACGTTGTAAATTGTAATAGACTACTAAGTCGTTAAAATGACGTCGTTAAAATGAGAAACCATGGCGGCTATTTAACTATACGACGTAAAATATATATTCCACGACTTAACCGCTGTCGTTACATAAACGTCGTCGATGATACCCTGAACCCTTAAGAAATTGAAGATGTTGTAAACCATAAACGACTCAATTGTTCAAAGAACGTCGTCTAACTATATTTTTACGTCGTATTTGTTTAAAATACGAAACAACAAAATACGACGGTTTTTGACTTTATTAGGTCGTTGGAAAAGTATTACACGTCGGTTAAGCAATTTGTATGTTTATTTTTTTTTTTAATTTAAGAAAACCTCAACAAATTTTTACATTACATATTATAGAGAAAATTTGTACATTATACATAAATATCAAGTGTTCAATAATTGCCCTGTTTAATAATTTGGAAAACAAACTCTGCCCATTCATTCCGGACTTCATCAATGGCTTCTTGGGGGTATGAAGCTTCCTGGTTTCCCTTGGCATACTGCATAAACAATGACTATTAGGGTTTATAAATAAAAAGAAATTCAATCACAGACGACGATATTTTTCATAACCGACGTAGTATATCCATTCAACGACGTTAATTTTACATGACCGTCGTTGATAATACAAAAAACGACGTGAAATGTATGAAGGTAATTTCTTCTTACCTTATTCTCAAACCCCAAGGAAGGATCCATGATGATGTCCCTCATGAAGCGCATCACATAATACCCGCATTCGACATTGCTGGGTTGCTTTGGTGTGCCTGAGAGAGTTTTCTAAATTACATTTTTACGTCCTGCTCGGGCTATGTGGGTATTATATATTTTTAAAGCACTGTTCACGATGTTTTTCGCCTCTTCGTCGACCACACGATGACCTGGCAGAGGATCCAGAAAATAGACGGTCTCCTTCTTTGCTCTTACAATCAGCAAGATCCAATGACGGCTGCACAAAATTAATATAAAAACGACGGTTATTTACAAAAACGACGTATTATAGTATTTCACACGACGAAATAAAGTAGATAACGACGACATTATATATTTATCACGACGATAAATAAATACCGACGTGGTTAGTAGTTTCAAACGACTAAATAAAATAAAACACCGACGTAGTTAGTTTATAAGCTGTCATTTATTGAAAATCATAAAAACAAAATCCTAAGGAGACTAACCCTGGATTGTAAGGCATCATGAAAATCTGTTCACCGTCTGTCTTCTGAAGTCGAGCTGCTACCAGTCGTGATCTTTCAGTTATTGTGCCAGAGTTGGCACTAACTGTAGCAGGGTCGATAAAGCCAACCATGCTGCACATATTGGCTTGTTTCAAAACATCGTGTAAGTACCTAAATACATAAAATAATATAAACAAGTCAGCACAAACAAACACGACGGTTATGTATAAAAAAACGACGTATTATAATATTTCACACGACGTACTGAAATAGATGAGGACGTTATAATATATTTATCACGACGGTAGTTAGTTAAGACGACGTGGTTAGTTAGTTAAGACGACGCAATATATAAACCAACGAGGTATTATTTTAGAAGTACAAACCTCATATATACAGCCAATACAGTAGCTCCAATTTCTTCCATGCCTGCAAATTGTGTAATATCTTCAGGCAGGAGGAAGGTATCGCGCTCACCAACAAACACCTCCTTATCAATTGTAAATTGGAGTGTCTTATCCTCAGGCAGGAGTGTCGTTTCCACAAAACGGCAAAGGGTTTTTAAAGAAGATGGCGCCTCCATATTTGAATAAGCACCAACTTCAATAACCTGTTTAAAGAAATAAAAAAAATGACGTGGTAATTCAATAAAGACGACGGTTTAAGGAATAAAACGTCGTCTTAAAAGTATTTAAACGACGGTGAAAAAACTGTCGTGGTAATTCAATAAAGACGACGGTTTTATGAATAAAGCGTCATCTGAAACCATTTAAACGACGGTGCAAAAACCGTCGTTTAAATATTTTATTACGTCTTAAAAAAATTCCGCCGTCTAAGTTTTAAACAAACGACGGATTAAATAAAAATATCGACGTCTGAAATTTTGAAAAACAAATAAAAAAGGCAAAGTTATGTGAACATACCTTGTCGTCATGCTTTTCTTCATCTTCTTTCTCCTTTTCTTCTTCCTTCTCTTCATCTCTTTTTTCTTCTTCCTTCTCTTCATCTGGCTAATGTTTCCCCATTTTGGCAGTATCATCCTCCAAATGTAGGGATCTCACATCACCTCCAGAGCAGCTAGCTTTGTCAGACATTAGATTTTTGGGGCTTTGGCTAATTCTTGGTTTAAGCATGCTTGGATCAAAATTGGGAATTAATTGGGAAAGCTGACTCAGGAAATGCTCCCTCTCAGCCTCTACCAATTGTTTTGTCCTAGCCTCCATCCTTAAGGCCTCTTCCCTTGCCTTAGCGTCCATCTTTTTAGTCTCTTCTTGAAGGAGAACTCTTAAACTGTCCTTCAAACGGTCGTCAAAGCTCACCCTCTGTGGTTTGGGCAAATTGAAATATTGCCTTGGGGAAACACCAGCACCAACTCCCCTCACTCTGCCTAGATGCTCGGGGCCCAAAGCCATGGTCAGCACATCATTGCTGCCATCTACTCTGACTTTGCCTTCCGAGACTTGTTTCTGCAATTCATCCTAAAACAAAGATAAACAAAAAAACACACGACGGTTATTTATGTACAAACGACGTATTATATAATTTCACACGACGCAATAACGTATAAACCGACGTTATTATAACTTATCACGACGGTAGTTATACCGACGTGGTTATTTATTTAAAACGACGAAATGAATAAACAACCGACGTCTTATGCTATAATTAAAGAAAACAGAGTAGTGATTCCTATTTAGACCGTTAACGACATTTTTAAAAAAGTTTCGACGTGGTAATATCATTCAAACGACGCGAAAATGAACCACCGACGTCTTATGCTATAATTACAGAAAATTAGTAGTGATTCCTATTTAGACCTTTAACGACGTTTTTAAAAACTTTTCGACGTGGTAATATCATTCACACGACGAAAAATATAACATACGACGTAATAAGAATAATTCACAGTTTAATAAAAATTTAAAACAGAGTGATAGTAGGCTTACAATTAATTTTGCTTTCTCTGCCACCTTTGGATCAGGGATGTTACCATGTTTGTCCTGTCTAGCTCTCTTCCATAAGGTAGATCGATCAATTTCTACCCCAGACATGGTTTCCTCCAATTGATCCTCCAATCCAGCATATCCTTTTCGAGACAATCGATGATTGTACTCGAGTTTCTCCCTAATCTGTGCATGTTGAGAATGCACAGACTCAAAATCTTTGGATAGCCCTGAAGTTACAAAGGCATCCCATTGTGCTTTCTCTATGAATTTATATGTTTCAGGGGGTTGGCTTAATTTCTCCCTGTCATTGGTGTATGGAAGGATATAATGCCTCGTTAGTGTAGACTTGAAATCCTTCCATTTCTTGGAAGCAGAAGCTAAAACAGAGGTCTTGCCCCCTTGGCCTACGACAAAAGCCATGTCAACTGCTTCCCAAATCTGCTCCTTTATATCCTTGGGGATTTGGGACCATTTCTTGTCCACAAGTGGGATCCTGGAGCGTGCCAACACACCAATATACGACTGCATCTCAATATGTGCTTGGCCAACACCTTTCCCCCTTTTATTGTACTCAACAATTGGCCTCAGTTTCTGAAGCTTTCTCTTCACAACACGAGGCATTGTGCTCATACCTCGACCAGTCTTTGAATCATCAGAGATTGTTGTCTGGCTGGTTGGTTCTGTCTCAGCAGATGATGAAGCAAACTTCATCTTCTTCGAAGACTTCATCTCCTTCGAAGACTTGTCTTGAGGAGCTACCATTCCAAGCTTCTTGGAGCCAGAATCCTTAGTTTGTTGTTGAGAAACCATTTTAACAGACAAAACTGCAAGTGAAAATATTTCAGGAAAACATTAAGAACACAAATGACGGTATTAAAAAATACGACGTATGATATGATTTTAGACGACGCAATGAAATAATCTCAGATGTAATAAATGTTTAAAACCATTATTTATATAACGTCGTGGTATATATGTTCACACGACGTCAATAGTAATACACCGTCGTGGTAAACTATTATTTATATAACGTCGTGGTATTTATGTTCATACGACGTCAATAGTAATACACCGTCATGGTATTAACATTCACACGACGTAAAACAATAAGATATTTTGTCGTCTATATTAGATACCAACCCTAGTTTCTTTTTCTTTATATTTTATCAAATAAGGGAAAAACAAAAACCATTGTTCAGAGAAATCAAACCTGCAATTAAACAAGCATATAAAAAAAGACTATTATTTTAAAAACAACTTTGTCAATTTTCAGACGACGCTAGAACAACTGACGAACCGTCGTGGTCTACCGTCGTCTTATTTAGTTGAGGTAGTTGTCTTCAAAGTTGGAAACTTTCCCTCTTTGTCTGTATATTTTATCAAACTTGGAAAGAAGTAAAATGATTTTGGCCAGAAAAAAGGTAAAAAGATTTTTCAAACAAAAAACGTATGAGCATGCAAAACAGTAACCAAAATAGTGAAAATGAAAGCTTACCTTTTGCGTGCAATGAAAGCAAGAGGAAGATGATCGATGTTTAAGTTCAAGGACGACGAAGAAGACGAGAGGAAGACGATGAGAAACTCTGACAATGCTCTGACAAGGAAAAAAGACGAAAAGGTTTCTCTGGAGATTGAAATTTTTAATCGGGTTTGGAAACAGTGCATGTGTAAGTCGAAAAGTTGCTTACATATAAAACCATTTCAAAAAAATAATACGGCGGTTACATTTAACTACGTCGTTTTTAACTAACACGACGCAATATTTTTCGTTCGACGTGGAATCATTTCATTTAACTTCGTTAGGTTTAATATAACCGACGTGGATTTTAATTTTTAAATTATGAATAGAATTTTTTTTCACGTGACCTTTCAGTTTATTTTTCAATTACAGTGCGTTATAAATAGAGTTTTTTTTCCGGAGGAAATTTAAAACGAAGGAAATTAATATTCTGCAATATGTAAAGTTTCTTTTTTGGATGACAGATTTAAATAAAATAAGAATATAAAAACAACTAATGTGTAAGTCAAGTAGACGAAAAGTTACTTACATATAAAACCATTTCAAAAAAATAATACGGCGGTTACATATAACTACGACGTATAAAGTACAAAATACGACGGTAAATTTAACTTCGGACGTGGTAAATAAATACGACAGTAGTGTTGTAGGTACCGTCGTAGTAAACTCAAAAATTAAAGTACATAAGTAATAACTCGCGTCATGGTAGATTATTTAAAACCATTTCAAAAAAATAATACGGCGTGGAGTTCTGTAATGTACGTCAGTAATACCGACGTTGATTTTACAATTTAAACGGCGGTTTTTTGGTAAGGACCGCCGTTGGTTTTAAAAATTTATTCTATAAATTTGTCGCTTTCATTCATTTTCGCGGTTTACATTTAGGGTTCCAAGTTCTTCCTCTCTCAGAGACACTGTCTCTCACATCTCAAAGACAATAATTTGGAGGTCTTTCTCAAAGAGAAATTGAGCTTACATTTAGGCTAGTTGACAAGAAGAAGCTTGTCAACTAGCCTTCTCACTTCCTTGATCAAGCCTGATAGGACACTTAGTGCTTCTGAATACTCCTTGCTTTCCATCAAAAGATATGCAAGCCTGGCCTCCACTCGCTGTCGAAGGAAAGTTCGCTTCTCAGGGAAATCTGAAGATCAGATGTGCCTGATCCTCTGCTTGATTTTTTTGACTAAGAAGATCCGTCAGATTTGTGATAGCCTCTTCCTTTATCCGTAGAGCTTCAGAAGAAGAAGATGGGTTTCAAGAATGCGATAAAGAATAGAAATGGCTTCAGATGGCCTCTAAAGCATGAGCAATCGAATCAGTAGTTGCTGGGAGATATAATGAAGACATTGTCAATGCTTTGAACTATACAAGTCCTGCAGAAAGATAAAGGACCAAACTGTTAAAGAAACTGAAACAACGGCGGTTTTCTGTTCTACCGTCGTCTTTTCTCGTCGTCTATATTAAGGTAAGATGGCGGTAGATTTATAATTACCGACGTAGATTATTTTGTTAAACGTCGTTAAGTGTACTACAACCGACGTGGATTTTATTTTTAAATTATAAATAGAGTTTTTTTTCCAGAATTCTTTCAGTTTTAGTTTTCAATTACAAAGCGTGATAAATAGATTTTTCTTTCCCGAGGAAATTTAAAATGAGGGAAATTAATGTTCTAGAATTTGTAAACTAACACGACGCAATATTACTAACCCGAGGAAATTATAAATAGATTTTGCTTTCCTGAAGAAATTTTAAATTAATTCAGTTTGAAACAAAACGACGGTTTTTTGTTATGCCGTCGTTTTTAACTAACACGACAGATTTAAATAAAATAAGAATATAAAAACAACGACTCTTTTTTTACTACTGTCGTCGTTTTTCGTCGTCTTAAGTAAGACTAAGACGACGTAATATATTTGTTGAGCGACGTTGATTTGTTTTTAAACGTCGTTAGGTATAATATAACCGTCGTTGAAAATTGTCTCTCTGATTGCAAATTTGCAACGACGTTGATCAACTTCCAAAAAATTGTCTCTCTGATTGCAAATCTGTGTCATCTGTTAAGATTATTTTGTATTTTAAAGCCGTGGATTTGTTTTTAATTATACGGCGTCTTATACGAAAACCTCGTCGTGTTATTTTATGAGTAAAAACGGCGGCTTTTATTGAAATCGTCGTCTTTACTTTCTACGTCGGTCTATTCATAAATTCTGCCGTTCTTTGTTTGCTTTGATTTTACACTGCGAAAATCTGTTTCAAATAGACGTCGGTTGTTTAATTAGGTACGTCGTTGTTTTTGAACAGCCATTTGAATCTCCATTTTTTAGTTGTCTAAGGTGGTATTACACGACGGTGTTTTTAGAACCGTCGTCTTTTTAAAAACCACGACGGTTTTCACTTAGACCGTCGTTGTTTTCTGGTCGTCTTTTTCACTTTTTGTAGTAGTGACCTCCACCAGCACCATCTCCTTCCTTGCCGCCGTCGCCAAGGGTGCTAGTTGTCGTTCACCACCAGTAGTTCCATTTGCCGCTACTATTTTTGTGAAAATTTACAATTCAATTCAAGTAAGTTCTAATTTCTAAACCCTAAGTCTAAATTAATGTTGAAGTATTATATATTTAATTAATTGAAATTCAATTCGTAATTATTTATGACAGGACCCGATCCAAATTCCGCTTTGGAATCCGAACCAGACCTTGTGCGTGTCCAACACCTGGCAAATGTCGGGCACAAATGACCTATTTGCCCCTCAACACAAAACATGATAAAATAACAAGGTTGACTTCTACCGAAAAATCGGCAGAGTTCCCCTTGTAACTGGCTCAATACCAAAATATTTTCACCTACCAAACAAGTATACATATATACAACCAACTGTCAGCATACGTATATATATATTCCAACAGTTCAAATCTCAGTCTAGGGCAAAACATCAGAGCGACTACTAAGAATTTACAAATGAGTGAATCCGTTTACAAACAAAATCCTACATCAGAAGAAAGGCGCGGAAGATGGGAAGTGGCCCGGTAGTAGATTCCTGTGCACGTCTACTGCCTGGGGGCGCAAAACAACAATAAGGGTGAGTGGACCCAAAAACAAAGTTGAGAAAATAGTATAAGAACATACTAACCCCACTGTAAAAACAGTTATACAAACTAGCTTATTTCCTTTATTTCTGAAATCAACGCATGTATCTAATTATACATTTGAAATCAGTTAAAAACTATCACCTAGTTGTACCCTTATTTCCGTCAATTCCTTATTTCCGTCAATTCCTTATATCCGTCAATTCCTTGCATCACCATGGGTGACACATACTCGCAGGTCTCAGTGACACGAAGTCAGTCCAAGCCGCAACTCGCAGGATACAGGGGACCGTAGTTCACCTGATCCGCATTACTCGCTCCACACGAGTTCGAGTACCAAGGAACTCGTGGGGCAACTGTCAAGCATGCTGACTAAACCGAAGGCAACAAATATAATCCGAAGGCAACTGGTTTACCGAAGGCAACATTTAATATATGGGTACAAGGTGGTTTAAGAAAATATAAAGTTTCGGAAGAAAATCTTATGACTAATTAACTTTCTGTAACCTTTAAAATTCTGCTACCATTTATCTGATAATTAACGAGAATATCTGTTCCTATATTCTTTAAAGGAGATTTCACTCGGCAGCATGCAACATAAAATATTTAATATAATAAAACAGCTTATAACTAAAACTAAACTGTTTAAATTCATTTATTAAAACAAAGAGTCTACTCACTGATAGTCTGAGCTCGCTGGACCTCTTGAAGGTCCCTCATGCGGGTCAACTGGTGCCCGGGTGCCTGATTCAATGACCATAATATTCTATTAATACAATATAGTATTATATTAAAAACCCTACCCCCGGTTCCTAAAAGTACGTGCGTCAATTTAAAGTGATCCCTATGCCCATAACAGCTTTCCTTCCACGTGGGATAGTTTAGCTATATCTTGGGACTCAAATAGCGCTAAAGTCCAAAAAGTCAATCCGGGACCCCACGGTCCATGACCTCACAATATGATCCAGAAGCCGCTAGAAGGTCCAATATATCTAGGACACATGTCCCGAGGGTATTGGTGTCGATCGGACGGTCGGATTAATCACGATCGTGTAATCGCATAATTTCTAAACCCTAGCCCTAGGGTTCACGATTTCGGAGTATCCGGGACTCCGATTCACGATCCGTCGAATCATACACGTGTCTAAAATTATCTAGAGTAACATATCTAAAATTGATTACGATCCAATGGCTCAACAGTATTGAACCCGATAAACGCACAATATGAAAAATCCGTTCGAGGCTCAAACGGTATCCAAATTGAGATCCGCGAATTCCTATGCGCTCGTGACGACCTAAGGATCGTATTAAGACACAGTGCCACTGCACCACCTTCGCCCACACGCCGGCAACGATGGGTGTCCAAAGCGATAACGCATCGCCGGAAAATCTCAAAACCAAGGCTCCAAACTCCTACCCTAGGTGTAACATCATATTTGGAACCACTTTTGTTCTTGGACCAACCCCAAAAACTGACCGGAAGTGGCCAAACACGGAGGCCGTAAATCGGCCGAATTTCCAATTCAAAAATGCATTATCTACACTGAGAACCGATTAATTCCTACCCAATAGGCAGCTAGAACAGCTCGAGAGAGTCAAAATTCATACCTGACTTGTCCGATTTGGTTGAGAAATGAGAGAGAACGACGACCGTGAAATTCCAATCACACCGCTCGATTTTCTGCAGTTTGCGGCGGCTGGAGTGGCTGACGGCGACGGAAACCAGGTGGGACGAGGAGAGGAGGAGATGACGGTTCGAACAAGACCAGTCTTGTGGCCGGTGGTGGTCTATGGCGGCGATGGCTATCGAAGAAAAAAAAAACTGTCGGGGAGGGGGGAAAGTCGCGACGGGAGGGAGAGAGAGAGAGAGACTGAGGTTTTATAAAAAAAATTCTGATTTTTCCAATTTACCGTTTTGCCCTTCGTGATATTTTAATCGTATTTTCTTCGTTAAAGCTCTGATTCGAGTTCACTTCGTGTCTACGAACTCGTGTCGTCGTGCTCTACGCAACGGTGTATGTGGAATTGTCAAATTCCTTTTCGGTCAAAAAGTCAACTTTGTTATTTTATCATGTTTTGTGTTGAGGGGCAAGTAGGTCATTTGTGCCCGACATTCGCCAGGTGTCGAACACGCACAGGGTTTGGTTCGGATTCCAAAGCAGAATTTGGATCGTGTCCTGTCAATTTAGGTGAAATTGATGGTTTGAACTTTGATTATAGGTTATAGATTTATTAGATGATGTATGTATTGATTTGTTAAATAATTGGTATGTTCTTTAATTGATTGAGTTTTTATTTTAATTAATTTATGTGTAGAATAATTTCCAATGCTCCTGTACAAAATTATCAGTCATAATCTCTTGGACTACAGGGGTCCAAGATATTTGTGGTTACATGACAGGACCCGATCTAAATTCCGCTTTGGAATCCGAACCAGACCCTGTGCGTGTCCAACACCTGGCGAATGTCGGGCACAAATGACTTATTTGCCCTTCTATACAAAACACGATAAAATAATAAGGTTAACGTCTACCGAAAAATCGGCAGAGTTTCCCTTGTAACTGGCTCAATACCAAAATATTTTCACCTGCCAAAACAAGTATATATATATAGCCAACTGCCAGCATACATATATATACATTCCAACAGTTCAAATCTCAGTCTAGGGCAAAACATCAGAGCAACTGCTAAGAATTTACAAAGGAGTGAATCCTTTTACAAAACAAAATCCTACATCAAAGAAAGGCGCAGAAGATGGGAAGTGGCCCGGTGGTGGATTCCTATGCACGTCTACTGCCTGGGGACGCAAAACAACAAAAGGGTGAGTGGACCCAAAAACAAAGTTTAGAAAATAACATATGAACATACTAACCCCACTGTAAAAACAGTTATACAAACTAGCTTCTTTTCTTTATTTCTGAAATCAATGCATGTATATAATTATATACACTTGAAAACAATTTAAACTATCACCTAGGTGTACCCTATTTCCGTCAATTCCTTGCATCACCATGGGTGACGCATACTCGTAGGTCTCAGTGACACGAGGTCAGTCCGAGCTGCAACTCGCAGGATTCAGGGGACCGTAGTCCACCTTTATCCGCATTACTCGCTCCACACGAGTTCGAGTACTAAAGAACTCGTGGGGGCAACTGTCAAGCATGCTGACTAAACCGAAGGCAACAAATATAATCCGAAGGCAACATTTAATAACTGGGTACAAGGTGATTTAAGAAAATATAAAGTGTTTGAAGCAAAACTGTTGAATAAGTAACTTTCTGTAACCTTTAAAATTCTGCTGCCATTTATCTGATAATTAACGAGAATATCTTTTCCTATATGCTTTAAAGGAACTTTCACTCGGCAACATGCAACATAAAATATTTTACAGAATAAAACAGTTGATAACTGAAACTAAACTGCTTAAAGTCATTTATGAAAACAAAAAGCCCACTCACTAATAGTCTGAGCTTGCTGGACCTCTTGAAGGTCCCTCATGCGGGTCAACTGGTGCCTGGGTGCCTAATTCAATGACCATAATATTTTATTAATACAATATAGTATTAAATTAAAAATCCTACCCCCGGCTCCTTAAAGTATGTGCGTCAATTTAAAGTGATCCCTATGCCCATAACAGCTTTCCTTCCACGTGGAATAGTTTAGCGATATCTTGGGACTCAAAAAGCTCTAAAGTCCAAAAAGTCATTTCGGAACCCCACGGTCCATGACCTCACAATATGATCTAGATGCCGCTAGAAGGTCCAATATATTTAGGACACATGTCCAGAGGGTATTGGTGTCAATCGGACGGTCGGATTAATCACGATCGTGTAATCGCATAATTTCTAAACTCTAGCCCTAGGGTTCGCGATTTCGGAGTATCCGGGACTCCGATTCACAATCCGTCGAATCCTACACGTTTCTAAAATTATCTAGAGTAACATTTCTAAAATTGACGACGATCCAACGGCTCAACAGTATTGAACCCGGTAATCGCACAATATGAAAAATCTGTTCGAGGCTCAAACGGTATCCAAATTGAGATCCGCGAATTCCTATGCGCTCGTGACGACCTAAGGATCGCATCAGGACACAGTGCCACTGCACCACCCTCTCCCACGCGCAGCCGCACGCGCCGACAGCGATGGGTGTCCAAAGCGATAACGCATCGCCAGAAAATCTCAAAACTAAGGCTCCAAACTCCTATCCTAGGTATAACACCATATTTGGAACCACTTTTGTTCTTTTGGACCAACCCCAAAAATTGACCAGAAGTGGCCGAACACGGAGGCCGAAAACCAGCCGAATTCCAAATTGAAAACTGAGCTAGCTACGGTGAAAATCAATGCAAACCTACCCACCATCAGCTAGAGCATGGAAAATAGGTAGAAATTCATACCTTACTCGACAAATTTGGAGGAGGGTTCAAACTCGGGTCACTTCGCCTATATATTACTGACCCATCTATTTGGTCATTGAAACACAGGTCACGTAAATGTATGAGGGTTCAAACTCAAAAATCCATAGTCTCCTCTAGATAAAATTTTAATACTTAAAAATAGTATAAATAAAACAACGACAACTTGTAATAAGCAACGCCAGGTCCTTTCTATTGTCTCTAGGAATTTTATTTCATGAATATTATAGGATACTAAAAGTATTCGTCCCCTATAATAATCAGGAACGATTTACGTCTATTTTTTTTTTCATGATACACAACGACAAGAAAGTTGTTGAGGAGGAGAAAAGGCAACAACATTCCTTAAGACAGCCAACACGTCGTATTAGTGCTTGAGCAACAACTCTGTTATTTTGTTACGTATTCCATTAGGACACATGCATACGATAATGATGTTTGCAACGATAATTTTTCGTTGACTGTATGTTTAGGTAACAAATTTTGACGCTTGGCGGCAACTACTTCCAATTGTTTCCGAATGGATTATTATTATTATTTTTTTAGCTAGCAAGTCCTAAATTAGATGTTACCTGATCCATATGATACCAATCCTCAAGGAACATGACAAATAAGAAATTTTCAAAGAACATAAAAAATATGATCCATCGTTTTGATTAGTAGTTGAATCAATTCCCATGTGAGGGGTGTACAATTTTTGACAATTCTGTCACTTATTTGCGTAAAAGAACATCAATATTAATCATAGAGTTCAAAAGGAGAGTTATATTGCATGCTGGAAATCATAGAGTTCACTTCAAGACATTAACACTCCAAAATTATTGTGCTATTTCTCACCCCAAGTTCAGTTATTAGAGAGAACTCTACAAAAGCATCAGCTACTGTCTTAAATGTCTAAATAGCACTAATGTTGATATAAACCAAAACAAAAAAGTGAGGTGGCGCCGGGACCACTTTGATCATGTACACGTATTTATTGAATTAACAGAATTTTTGGTTCTGCGTTACACATGTACTGCATCCCGTTCAAGTATTAATTGAATTTAATGGAATTTTCAGTTCATGTGTTACACATATATTGAATCCCGTACAAGTATTAATTAAAATGAGTGGAATTTTCAGTTCATGCATTACACATGTAGTGGAATTTTTGGCTGATGGCAACACTCGGTGACTTCTGCATAATGGCCAGCTGGCAGCAAAGCATTAAATGGACTGTACAATAATAAAGAAAGAAGAAAAGTTACCAACATATTGACGTGGTAAGTTGGGAGTGGGCATGCATTGCAGGGTGGGAATATAAATAGGGGCAGTGGGCATTCAACTGTACTCACCCCAAGACTAAAAGCCATTAGCGCTAAGTCTGATATTTCTCTCTTCTTTCTTCTGCCATATCGATCATGACAAGCCTGCCTAAAAACAAAGCGCGGAATGCCACAGTTGAGTCCTCTACCGTGACTCATGAGGAGCACATCCGGGTTGAAAGGGTTGAGTCTTACGTTTCTGAAGACCAAATCTGGACTGTTGTTCATGAAAACCACTTTCCTGACCAGAACAAGCTCAGCTTTAACGTTCGCGATCTTTTATCAGTCACTGGGAACATCATTGATGATGCAGCCAATAACTCCATCGTTGATAATATTCTACAGCAGGTAAGTACCTCTATTGAGTTTTATTTTCTGCAGCACACTGCACCTGACATGACAATCTACGACGCCGACGACACCTTCATCTCTCCATTATACCTTCTGAAGTCCATTAGCTGCCAGGTCATATTACATCCATAGTAATATTTAATTTATATATCTGTTTTTAAGTCGAATTTTTAATATTTTTTATGCTTTTTCTGGAGAACGCATATAGACCATAAATTATTGGATTTGGATCTATATGTGCACATTAACATAATTGTAAAATTTTAGATGTCATCATGTAAGGATGGTGAACAAGTTTCCCTCCCTTTAAGGACTGAAGCAATATTTAAAAAGCTAAAAACGTTTTCATGGGAAGCGAAGGCAGTGCTAACCCTAGCAGCCTTTGCTTTGGAATATGTGGAGATTTCTGGCACCTTGCCCAGCACTATGGCCAGTGTGACAAACTTACCAAGTTAGTGGCAATCCTTAAGCGAGTGCCGATCCTTATCAAACACGAAACCCTAAAGAAACGCAGGGCTGCGATTGCTGAGCTTAACAATTTGATCATGGAAACATATCATGTGATTGGTTACATAGTTAACCTGGACGATCTTCTACACAACAACAATCCAAATGATGTGCCTACATTGACCACTGCAGGGAGGAAAATCCCAACGGTAGTGTACTGGACAATCTTCACTATTGTAGCTTGTACGGATGAGATCAACCGTATTACCAGTGTTAAGTAAGTTTCTTCCGTTAATTTAATTCAGAACATTATATTTCCAAGAAAATTTATTCAGTTATATTTTTTTTTCTGTACACAATTAAAATGTACTTGTATTTGTGTATCATGACCAAACATGATTTTCTCAGGTACAACGACGAGCCAGACAATCTACCCAATCTTTACCTGGAGAAAATCAAAGAAATCGTCAAGGAGCTTAAGGAACAGTATGACAGATGCATGAAAGAAAAAGGTAGATTATGTGTGTGTGTGTACATATCTATGGATTTTTCTTTCTAGTTCTTTGCCTTCGCCCCAACCTCTTAAAGGCCCTTTTTGGAACGTTTTTCCCCATAACAGTCACGGTGAAGGGGAACACCAACATGAGCAATTTCATATGTCTTCCTTCTCCTTAGAAAGCAGGGGAAATTATACTCGTTTGTCCTAGATCAGTCAGTAGATCTCTTAATGGCTTTGAATTTATCTTTTTTGTTGGTCCCAACTAGTTGTATTAATAGTTTTCAATTTAGCTAAACTTTTGCAATGATGATCTATGAATGAAGAATTAAAGAATAGACGATTGAAATATAGGTGGCTCGAATTGTTGAAGTAAAATTTGTGGTGGACCTCACAAGGTGTCCGAAGGATCCCTCAATAAAAGGGAAACATATGAATGATGAACTAGTTAGTATTTCTCTTTACATGCATTAGTCCTTTACATAGAAACCGAATTTGTAATAACTTGTCATAATCTGCCAATCGATAACCTGTCAATAACTTGTCGACATTTTGTTAACTTTTGTTATTTCAAATTTTTCATATCTGTTAAATGATGGATGTCTTAAATTTAGAAAAATTATATATGCGTATATTTGTTCAGAGCTATCTCATATGAGTGAATTAAAGCCTGAAAAAAT
Source organism: Prunus persica (assembly GCF_000346465.2). Lineage (NCBI taxonomy): Eukaryota > Viridiplantae > Streptophyta > Magnoliopsida > Rosales > Rosaceae > Prunus > Prunus persica. Next base: position 20,158,216 of record NC_034009.1, read on the forward strand.
ATATAATGACTTGAGCCTCTTCATCCATTGCTAATTAATTAGTTATGAATTGGATTGGATGTTCTAAATTTAATGCATATATATGTTGTGTTTCCAAGAATTCAATGTTAAAGGTTTTCTTGTTTTACAGCGGAGGCATCTAAAGAACTTGTAATCTGTGATAACATCACGAAGGTTATCAGCACCTTGATTCTTTACAACGATACTGTCAATCAGCAGCCCGTCATTAGTTGTGATTCTAATAACACCAAGGTTTGCTCTTGTAACACAGTGCTTCATAATGCTAGAAACACCCAAGATGTTCACCAAATTATATATTGACCAAATAGCGTGGTTATTGTTGACAGATTTAAATTATGGGTTCAATTTAAACTTTCTTTACTGTTAACAATAATAACCGAAGTTTATAAAATGATAAATTTGGTAAATAAAGTGACCCTAGTGTTTTGGCGGGCTTTAAAAATTAAAATTAAAAATTAAAACTTTACTTGATGGATGATCAACAGATCGATGGCAATGCGTTTATCAATGAGGTGAAGGGGAAATATGTGTTGTTTTATATCTCGAGCCTGGAAAATATATCGAAAGAACTTTTGCGTCTCACAAATCTGTATAAAATAATTGATAAAGAGTATAAATGCAAGATTGTGTGGATCCCCATTGACGGTGACTGGACGACTGAAGCCGAAAAAAAAGAGTTGCAGTTTATGGAATGGAGGAAGATGATGCCGTGGTACGCAGTGCAATATTTTCCCTCAGCATCATACATGTACCTCAAGAAAGAGTGGAAAGTCAGGGAAAATTCCACAGCGGTGTTGATCAACCCCCAAGGAAAGGTTGAAAACACCAATGCGCTTACCTTGATTAAGGAATTTGGTATCGATTTCTTTGCTTTCCTGGATATTCAAATCCACACAATGCTTAAGCCAGTAGTGGAACATATTATAAGGGACGACTCCGTACTTAAACAATCGGTACGTATTTATTAATCAATGATACTATTTATAATTTGTTGATCATTTTGTTGACCAATTCTCTAATAAAAATGGAACCCACTAATGTATGTAGGACCTATCTGTATTAGAGAGGTAATCAGTAATATGGTCAGTAAATATGGTATAAATAGCAACACTTTGTATTAATTGTAGAATATTTAGTAAGTAATTGTTCCGTTAAATGTGCTCTAACAGATGAAAAACCAAGGGTACAATTTCTTCATTGGAGGGAAAAACCAGAAAACGACCATTGACTTGTTCGAGAAGATAACAGAAGCAAAGGATGCAATTGAGACAGAACTGAAAATGAAGATTGGGTTAGCTCGTGTTCTAGAAAAAACGGAGACTGCCAAGACTTTCTGGGCCCGCATGAAAAACCTCTTCTTTAGCTTGGCTCGCTATAGCAAGGAGTATGAGTACGAGCAGGTGACAAAAGAAGTCCACAAGCTACTTTCTTACAAATTACACACAGACGATATGGACGGATGGATTAAGCTTACGAAAGGATGGACCGTGGTGACCTGTGGTCAGGCTAACACTATTTACACAACCCTAGAGAAATTTTCCGTCTGGAAGCAACACATAAATGATTTTGGGGATGCTTTCACGAAGTACCATGACAGTCTTATAACTTAGAAAAATGGACTCTCCTGCATCACCTTTCAGATTGCTGGAAATGCCCCGACGCACTTGGACTGCCCAGTTTGTGAAGACCCCATGGAGACCAAGTTGGTCAAATATAACTGCTGCCACCCTCGTCTGCAGAATGCCAATTAAACAATGTCGTCGTCATCAAATATCCATGGCTTTGTGTCCTTAGTAAAAATGGGAGCTTTTACGTGTTTTTGTTTTGTTTTGTTTTGTTTTTTTTGTTTTTTGTTTTTTTGTGTTTCTGCGATGTCCATAATTGGTTAAATAACGGGCAACGTCGTCGTCTTGTACGAAATAAGTTGTTCATCTTTTGAATAATATGTTATGTGCTTTTAATTTCATGCTTGCTCGAATATATTTATTTGCTTGAAAACACTACAAGATAAACAACTATTAGTGGCCATCCCAAATGCTGTTCATTGAAAAAAATTAGTGACTTCCTTTATCATTCATTGATGTAAATGCTATATGTTTGTGATCGCGAGTTTGATGATTAAATGGCTTATAATTTGGTCACTGAAACACAGAGTCACTTCGCCTATATATTTCTGACCCATCTATTTGGTCATTGAAACACATGTCACGTAAATGTATGAGGGTTCAAACTCAGAAATCCAGTCTCCTCTAGATTAAATTTTGATACTCAAAATAGTATAACACAATGCAGTCCAAAAACTGTGCATGTATCAACATTCCTCCATCAAATGCACAAGAGCTAATCTTTCTAGCTAGTACTAGATATTTTCCTGAGCTTGTAACCACATAATGAAAACATTATTTTGTTGAACACTTGGGATTAGTGTCTTATTTTGGTAAAAACCTTTAGGTAGTAAGCAACCTTCAATAGTGGTCAAACACTTGGGATTAGTGTCTTATTTTGGTAAACACCCCTAGACAGTAGGCAGCCATAAATAGTGTTCAAATTATTAATTTTTTTATTACTAATTGTAAAAAGCTTTGAACACTTGATGCTTGCAAGCATTACATATTTTGTATATTTTGATGGTGATGTAAAAGGGTTCAAGACTTTATGAATATAAAGATTGAATTTGGTGTTAAGTGCTTCATTTTGTGTATAGCAATATAACCAGCAAAAGAATTAATATTTAATAGAAATTTAATTAAATAAATTAAAATTATAAGGAATAGGCAAAAACTTCAACTTGTAAAAGGCAACGCCAAGTAATTGCTACAATCCACCGTCGTCTAGAAGGTTTTCAAACCGTTGTGAAATTGACCGCCATCTTTTGATGTATAAAATAACGATGGCAATTAACCGATGTCGTTAAGACATTCAACGTCATACAAAAATAAAAATCGACGTCTAAGTACTATATAAATAGAAGAAAATGAAAACTTCGACAAAATTAGATGACGGTTTTAGGAAAACAAAGACGTCTAAAGACTGTTACATGTCAAGAACAAAATAAACACCAACGTAAAGATTCTTATCCACGTCTCTAATTGAAGGAATACCATCGTGTATAACCTCGAAACCGTCGTGGTTAACATATACTACGTTCACTAAATAAAAAAAATTACGTCTAAAATATACAAAAACGTAAAAAATAGAAAACTTCAACAAACTTAGAAGACGCTTATCAGTCACTAGGAACATCATTGATGATGCAGCCAATAACTCCATCGTTGATAATATTCTACAGGGTTTTTCGCAGCTATGGTCCCTCAACTATACCCGTAATTGCATTTGGGTCACTGAACTCAATTATTAGTTGCAGATGCCACTCAACTGTGTGTTTCGTTGCACCATTAGTCCCTACCGTCAAGTCTCTCTAACGGAAGGGACTAATGGTGTAACACAACACCTAATTGAGTGACCTCTATAACTATTTTTTAGAGTTAAGTGACCAAAATGTAACTCCGAGTAGAGTTGAGGGATCATTGCTACAAATAATCCTAACTGAAAAGTCACATTTGCCCATCAATAATTGGATAGATCTTGCCACGTCATCATTTTAAACGGAAAAAACTAACGGACTTGACGGAAGGACTATTGGTGCAACGAAACACATAGTTGAGTGACCTCTGCAACTAATAATTGAGTTCAGTGACCCAAATACAATTACGAGTATAGTTGAGGGACCATAGCTGCGATAAACCCTATTCTACAGGTAAGTACCTCTATAGAGTTTTAGTATGTATTAGAACACTAGTATTTTTAGTACACTGATGACTTAATTCTTATCACTTTTATTTTCTGCAGCACACTGCACCTGACATGACAGTCTACAACGCCGACGACACCTTCATCTCTCCATTATGCCTTCTGAAGTCCATTAGCTGCCAGGTCATATTACATCCATAGTAATATTTATAAATAATTCGGTATAAGTCCAATTCTTATGACAGGATTTGGGTGCAATCCACATACTTATTGTTAGTAATCCAAGTCCTCTAACTTTTGTGCCACATAGAATTAGTTACCTTTTTTGCATTTCTGACATTTATATTTAATTTTAAATTCATTTATTTATTTATGTTGTGGTTCCAAATTTGCCTCTAAGATATAAATCAGTAATGGCAAAAATCATCAGACGACAAGAACATCAATTATGCCCTTATGATTTAAATCGGGAAAGACTGATTTATATCATAATAATTAGCTAATTAATACAACTATTGATTCTTATTGCAATTCATAAACAGGTAAGAAATTAATTTTAGGCTAATAATTACTACATTTGACCTTTTAGTTAATTATGATTTGAATTTATAAAATGTTTTCTTGTCTTTTCATTTTAATTTTGAAAATCCCTTAAACATGCGCTGATACAATAAATAAATACATAAATTTCCTATAATCTTTCTTCTTCATCTTGCTCATCTTCTTCTTTCTTCTTCCTTCTTTTTCTTCTTACGATATGGAGGAGGTATAATTATCTATGTACTAGGAATATACATGAATGTTAATTAGGTATGGATAGGTAAATTACCTATGAAAGAGGTACACATATGAATGCTATTTATCTATGGAGGAGGTATACATATGAATGTTAATAGAGGAGATAAATGATATGAATTTAGACAGCCAACACGTCGTATTAGTGCTTGAGCAACAACTCTGTTATTTTGTTGCGTATTCCATTAGGACACATGCATACTACAATGATGTTTGCAACGATAATTTTTCGTTGACTGTATGTTTAGGTAACAAATTTTGACGTTTGGCAACAACTTCCAATTGTTTCCGAATGGATTTTTTTATTTTTTTATTATCATTATTATTTTTTTTTTGTAGCTAGCAAGTCCAAAATTAGATGTTACCTGATCCATATGATACCAATCCTCAAGGAACATGACAAATAAGAAATTTCCAAAGAACATAAAAAATATGATCCATCGTTTTGATCAGTAGTTGAATCAATTCCCATGTGAGGGGTGTACAATTTTTGACAATTCGGTCACTTATTTGCATAAAAGAACATCAATATTAATCAGAGAGTTCAAAAGGAGAGTTATATTGCATGCCGGAAATCATAGAGTTCACTTCAAGACATTAACACTCCAAAATTATTGTGCCATTTCTCATCCCAAGTTCAGTTATTAGAGAGAACTCTCCAAAAGCCTCTCCAACCTGTAATACTGTCAACAACAACTAATATGATATGATAATATTCATTAATTGATATGATATGACCACAGCAACTATCGTATATAAGGTCATCAGCTAATGTCTTAAATGTCTAAATAGCACTAATGTTGATATAAATCAAAACAAAAAAGTGAGGTGGCGCCGGGACCACTTTGATCATGTACACGTATTTATTGAATTAACAGAATTTTTGGTTCTGCGTTACACATGTACTGGATCCCGTACAAGTATTGAATTTAATGGAATTTTCAGTTCATGTGTTACACATTTTCAGTTCATGCATTACACATGTACTGATGGCAACACTGGGTAACTTCTACATAATAGCCAGCTGGCAGCAAAGTATTAACACTACTACGATTTACTATTTGCGCGACGGAAGTTTGCGCGACGAAGACAATTTCGTCTCGCAAGGAGCACTTTTGCGACGAAAAAAAGATTCCGTCGCGCATACAACAGACAACTAGCGCGACAAATAATTTCGTCGCGGAAAGAGTCTATGCGCGACGTAAATAAATGTCGTCGCGCAAAGGTTGTAAAGTCTATGTTATTGCGCCAAACTCTTGCGCGACGACAGAGATCGTCGCGCATGACTGTATTGCGCGACAATTCCAGATATTCGTCGCGCAAAGATGGACAGAATATTGGCTCCGATTATGGCGGTAAAAAAATTTTGCGCGACGAGAGTTTTCGTCTCAGAAGACAACTTAGCGCGACGAAAAAATCAACCGTCGCGTAAGAAAACGAGGGAAACTTATTTTTGGCGCCAATATGCAGGTGGGTTTTTGCGCGACGGAAGTGCCGTCGTCGCGTAAAGTTTAATCGCGGTGCGTTCTTGTGCGACGAAAAAGTTTTATTTGCGCGACGAAAGTTGCACTTTGCACGACGCCGGATTGTAAACGCGCGACGGAATTTTGTGCGACGAATAATTTTGTTCGTCGCGCAAAAAAGCAGTTGTCGACACGTGATTGAGCGACGGAAATGTTGTTTTGGGCGACGAAAAAGTGAGTTTTCGCGACGGCGTTTCGCGCGACGAATTTGCCTTGTTCGTCGCGCAAAGTCCTTCTTCATATTTGTATCTGCCATTGCAGAGGCAGAATGCAAAAATTGCATTCTGCCTCTCTCTCACTCTCCCTCCCTGCTGCTGCTCTGCTGTGAATTCTGTACGTTTATTAGATATGTATTTTTTGTCGTTAGTTTAAATGTATTAATGTAAATTCGTACTAATGCTATTAATTTTGTTCTCGTTAGGGATATTTGTGATTAGTGATTGGTGGAGAACGATTGAGAAGGTATGTTATTGTAAAAGTTTGTTTGTTATGTTTGTACTTTTTTTGTGAAGTTATATGTTTATAATGTTGTGAAATTGTGCGTGACGTAGCACAATGTGTTGTGATGTACGAAGTTAATTGAAATTAACTTCGTACTTTTATTTTTATGTTTAGTAACACGTAGTTTCCCGTTCGAGATTAGTTGGGAATCGTGCATGGATGCGTAAGGCATGACTGCGGTCCAATTAATTCTTGAATTGTCCCATTACTTGGACAGTTTGGTAATGCATAGTGTTGTCACATAATCTTCGGCTACAGGATTAGGTTTCGATTGTGGAGATTTCGGTGTCATCTCGGTACGTTCTTCGGGTAGTACGTAGGTATTTATACCTATGCCCACTTCAAGAACTGTGTCGAGATGCTGTCAAAATTAATCCACGTCGAAATCTAATCTCATGTAGCCGTAGGTTACGTGACAGGACTATGCATTCCTGAATGGGATAGGGCCCTTACCGGAGGCATAAGGTGACATTATAACTTCGTATGAAGTTGTTATGATTGTTGTGTCGTGATTGTAGTTTCAGAAATTATGAGCAGAAGGTGGATACATAACCCGAATTGATGCGCAGACGAATACTTGGATGGAATCGAGGATTTTATTGAGTTTGCACGTAGACAGAACCCGGGTGCAATCCGTTGTCCTTGTAGGAGGTGTAACAACACGTTGTTTGAGACAATTGAAAATGTTGGATTTTATTTAGTAAGGAATGGAATGATTGAAACATATAGCATTTGGAACCTTCACGGCGAACAAGTAGACCATGCTTCGTCTTCAAATGCCCCAAGAGTGGACAATGTTGAACCTATTGTGGATCCTAATGATCAAGTCATGGGTTTTATACATGATGCTTTTCCATTCGCATCGACCAGCATCAATCAGGAAGGGGAAGATGACGTGCCTACACCAATAGACAGTGCGGAGTTTGAACAGTATGAAAAACTGTTAAAAAATGCCAACCAAGAGTTATACCCGGGGTGCGAGAGCTTTTCCGTTCTCACTGCCATTGTGGAGCTAATGCACGGAAAAATAAAGTATCGTATGTCGAACTTGTGTTTCGATTACTTTTTGGGGGTTTTCAAGAGAATGCTTCCGACGGACAATTGTTTGCTGAAAGACCATAAACATGCACAGAAGGTGTTGCATGGTCTTGGATTGGGTTATGAAAAAATCCACGCTTGCAAAAACAATTGCATGTTATTCTACAAAGAGCATGAAACGTTGGTTACATGCCCTATATGCAATGAGTCGAGGTTCAAAATGACATCCTAGAATAGAACGACTAAGATACCACAAAAAGTGATGCGTTATCTGCCCCTTAAACCTAGGTTGCAGAGATTGTATATGTCGACGCATACTGCCACAGACATGAGATGGCATAAGGAAAAACGGGTAGACGATGATGTGATGCGGCATCCTGCAGATGGGGAGGCATGGAAAGAGTTCGATCGAACGTTCCCCGAGTTTGCTGCTGATCCCGAAATGTTAGATTAGGACTTGCCACTGACGGATTCAATCCGTATGGGGTTCTAAACCAACACCACAGCACTTGGCCGATTTTCGCATTCCCATATAATTTGCCGCCTTGGAAATGCATGAAAAAAGAATACATGATGATGACTGTTTTGATAACTGAGGATCCTGGTAGGTCAATTGATGTGTACTTAAGGCCTCTGGTTGATGAGCTGAAGGATTTATGGACAAACGGTGTTCGCACGTACGATAAATCAACTGGGAGGATGTTCACTTTGCGGGCAGCAGTTATGTGGACTGTGAATGATTTCCCAGCATATGCAATGATTTCTGGGTGGAGCACAAAGAGTTATATGGCATGTCCTGTATGCAAGGAAGATGTAACTTCTGGTTGGCACGCAGGAAAAGTTTGTTACCTTGGTCATCGGAGATGGTTGCCATGGGACCATGAATGGCGGGAAAAAGATAAAGAGTTCGACGGGAACACAGAGCGTCGCCTCAGACCTAGAGAATGGTCCGGTGATGAGATCTTGGAACAGCTGAACCGTTTGGATTTTGCTCCGTTCGGGAAAACAGTTAGTCGGACCAGACCTTCTACACATTTGAACTGGACGCACAAGCCTATGTTTTTTGAGCTCCCATATTGGTCGAAACTGAAATTGAGGCACAATCTAGATGTGATGCATGTTGAGAAAAATGTATTCGACACATTGGTGGGCACGATTCTAGATATCGAGGGGAAGACGAAGGACACGATCAAAGCTCGTCTTGATTTGGAAAGAATGGGCATACGAAGGGGTTTATGGATGAATAGGGACAGTGATAAAGCTAGAAGGGATCTTGCATTCTTTTCTATGAAACCGAATGACAAAAAAGAGTTTCTAAAGTTTGTATCGTCTGTCAAATTTCCCGATGGGTATGCTTCTAATATCGCACGTTGCGTGAATGTCGATGGGGGTAAATTTACTGGACTTAAGAGCCATGACTGCCATGTGTTTATGCAACGTCTACTTCCTGTGGGTATTCGACACCTACTGCCGGAAGATGTGGTGAAGCCAATCATGTTGTTATCCAGATTTTTTTCCCAACTGACGGCAAAAACATTGCGAAGGACAAACATGTTTCAGTTGCGCCATGACATTGTCCAAGTCCTATGCAAGTTTGAGATGATATTTCCGCCAGCTTTCTTTACAAGTATGATGCACGTGATGGTTCACTTGCCAGAAGAGGCATTGCTTGCTGGTCCTGTCAGCTATCGCTGGATGTATCCAATAGAAAGGTATATAATCTTTATCATTTGTGTATGCATCATTATCGACAGTTCGCTAATTTGTATCATATCGTTTTATTTTGGCAGGCTTCTCGGAGAGCTGAAAAAAAGTGTACGCAACAGGGCAAAGCCCGAAGGATCAATTATAGAGGCTTGGGTTCAATATGAGTCGCTTACTTTCTGTGGAATGTATTTAAAAGATGTGGAGACGGTTTTCAATCGTCCTCAACGCAATAATGACGGAGGTATGAGAAATGAAAAACTTTCTGTTTTTTCCCAAAGCGCACGACCATTTGGAGATCCTGGACGAGGAGAGTCGTTTTCTAGAAATGACATGGAGGTAGCGCATTGGTTCGTACTGAACAATTGTGATGAGATAATGGCCTACTTAGATGAGCATGAACAGATGATGAAGCGAGAACATCCATCACATTTGGTTGCCCGGAAACACCGTGAATTATTTCCACAATGGTTTTTGGATTCTGTAAGTTATAAGTGTTTTGTAATTAACAAATATAAATTGTAGTATTTAATTTTGTCAGACTAACATGTAAATGGTTTTGTATACTATTAGGTGAATAAATTGAAATCATCGAATTCCCCCACTTACAGTGATGAGTTATATAACTTGGCGTTCGGCCCAATTCGCGCTGAATTGTTCTCGGGTTGTAATGTTAACGGCGTCAAATTTTTGGGGGCCGCACGAGATGACAAGTTGTGTACGCAAAACAGCGGTGTCCATGTCCCAGGTGGAGGCGAAAGTACGGACATTGATTTCTATGGCAAACAACTGTCGTGCAATTGCTTTACAAAGATCGATACCAAGTCATCATGTTTAAGTGTCGATGGTTCGATACCAACCCAAATAGGGCGGCAAGTGTTAAAATCGACCATGGAGTATTGTCTGTGAACATTAACAGAACTTGGTATGATGACGACCCGTACATTTTGGCAAACATGGCGTCCCAAATTGTGTATCTAGATGACCCTAAAGCCGGGAATGGGTGGAAAGTTGTGCAGAAGATGGATCATAGGAACGTGTATGATATACCAGAACTAGACCCAAGTGACAACGACGTCGACAATGTGGCTGACCAACGTTTAGAATCTTCAATGAAAAATGATGCGGAAACACTGCGAGATACAAATGTTATACAAGAACCGTTTCAAATAGAAGGAGTGTCTTCAGTCGAAATACCGATTCAGTCAATTACAATTGACCTCAGTGATCTTCCCCGATACGATGTTGCAGTGGGCCCTAGCAACGTCGATGATGCAGTTATAGAGGAGGAGGAGGAAGAAGATTGGGAGACCGAGAGTGATGATAGCGACGATAACGAAAGTTATTATAGTTCAGATGATGAATAATGAATTTATTTGTAAATTTATTATGTTAGTGTATTCATTTTTTGTAATACAAATCTTTGAATATATGTAGTTGTCCATATGTAGTTGTGTATTCATTCTCCATATTTCATCACAAACTTCATTGGAATGTCAATACTTTAGTCAGTACTTATTACGACCCCATGCTTGTTGATTGGTTTTTATTTATTTATTTATTTATTCATGCCTTAAGGCCTCTTCAATTATTATTTTTTTCTTTTGAGATATAGTTATTTCTTCATGTTTAAACAGAAAATTTAAGTTATTTCTCCAATATTAGCTGTGTGCCACTTATTTTTCTTCACTTTGGTTCATGATTAGTGGCATCAATCTAGTCAAACCGATAAATTCGATCGATTCAAATCTTAATTATCAATTTAGTTTGGTTTTGATGAAGAAATACAAAGCCTTTCCAAAAAATACAAAGCATAAAAAATGATGAATACAAAACCTTTCCCAAAAATACAAAGCATACACAATTTGAATTAAAGGAGGAGTTATGGCGCCAAATCCTTGCGCGACGAAGACACATTATCGTAGCGCAAAAATACCATACGCGACGCAAAAAAATGCGTCGCGTAAATTTTGCGCGACGAACAAACCTCGTCGCAATAGTTTTCGCGACGAACATGAATGCGTCGCGTATGGGGTTTTTTGCGCGACGATAAGAAGAACTTCGTCGCGCAAATATATATTAGGTTACGTTATAGTATAATATATACACACATATATATTTCAAATTGGCGATCGAAGTAGTTCATTGTATTCATATGGAGTGTAGGACTGTTGGTGCAAAAAATCATCAACATCGGAGTTCAAATAACCGTTCAATCATCACTTTTTATTTAGAACCGTCGAAAAGTTTTACCCCGTTACTTAATCTCTGAATGTTTTTTTGGGCCGAATTTTGCTGTCTATGATCTCGAATTATAAAAAAACAAGTTTGACGGCTGGATGGCTGAAACTAGTTTCGTAGACTGCGTGTGCTCTCAAAATCGTATATTCACCAAAAACTCAAAAATTTGTTCATACATTTGTCAAAATGTAACTTAACGTTTATGTGGTATCCCCTAGTGTAAAAATCTGAAATTGAAGATCAAATTCAGTCATTGTATTCATATAGGGTCAACAAATGTTGCTGCAAAAAATGATCAAAATCGGAATTAAAATAACCGTTAAATCATGACTTTTCATTTATAACCGTCGAAATATTTTGTCCCGTTTTCTGATATCTGAATGTTTGGTCGTTTTGATTTTTGGCGTATACGATCTCCAAGTATAAAAAAATAAGTTTGCCGGTTGGATCATTGAAACTATTTTAGGGTTTAGGGTTTAGGGTTTAGGGCTTACGGCTTACGGCTTAGGGTTTACATTTTAGGGTTTAGGTTTTGCGCGACGAATAACATTCCTTTCATCGCGCAAAGTGAAAGTCATAAAGATTGCGCGACGGATATGTTTTCATTCGTCGCGCAATTTGGGACACACAGTTCACCCCTTCATCCCCTTTGAACACCCGAATGAAATTCTGAACTAGCGCGACGAACAGAATAAAAACGTCGCGCAATACAAGTCTATTCGTCGTGCAATCCCTCGACCCTCTGAACACTTAGCGAAAACATCAACCGAATCACAATCTCGAACTCGCGCGACGAATTACATGACTTCGTCGCGCAAAAGGCAAAGACCCTTCAGTTTCAGCCAAACCCTAAATCCCAAAATTTTGGCGGCCAGAAGTGTTTTGCGCGACGAACTCAGGTGTTTCCGTCACGCAAGGTTCATTAATGCCATTTTGCGCGACAGATATTGCTCGACGCGTACTTACTTCGTCGCGCAAAAGGCACAGACCCTTCAGTTTCAGCCTCCCGCTAAACCCTAAATCTCAAAATTTTGGAGGCCAGAAAGTGTTTTGCGCGACGAACAGAGACATTTGCGCCGCGCAAGGATAATATTGCGCGACGCTTGCTTGCTTCGTCGCACAAAAGGCACAGACCCTTCAGTTTCAGCCTCCCGCTAAACCCTAAATCCCAAAATTTTGGCGGCCAAAATGTGTTTTGCGCGACGAAGCCAGTTGTTTCCGTCGCGCAAGGTTCATTAATGCCATTTTGCGCGACGATATTTTCGTCACACAAGATTCATTAATGCGATTTTGTGCGACGGATTTATGGTTCGTCGCGCAAAGTCGTATAAATCTGCAGAAACGACCCGAGCCTCCTTCTTTCCCATTTCTGGTTTTCCTCCTCCGCAATCCCATCTCTCTCCGCCGTCGCCTCCGCCCTCTCTCTCCGTTCGTACCTCAGCCACCTCCCTGCCGTCACCTCAGCCGCCTCCCTGCCGTCGCGTTTCGTCGGTTTTTCCCGAATCTTCGCCGCCGATTTCTCTCTCCTCCGGCCACCATTTCCGACGCCTGAGGTATGATTTCTCGACTATTTTTTGTGCTCTAGCTGATGGTTGGTTAGGATTTACTGAATTTTTGCTGTAGGAAATACGAATTAAAACCTAGGTTTTGGCAGGTTTGAGAATGTCAAATCCGGCCACTTTCGGCCATTTTTCGGGGTCGGTCCGAGAACAAAAGTGGCTCCAATTAATGTTTTCAACCTAGGGTAGGAACCTTGGCCCTTAGTTTTTAGAATTTTCTGGCGAATTTTATCGCTTTGGACACCCACGCACTACCGGCGCGTGTGGTGGCGGGTGGGATACTGTGGCAGTGGGGCATTGGGTCCCAGAGCAATCCCCTGTTTGTCACGAGCGCGTAGGTTTGCTCGGATTTGAATTTGGTTGCCGTTTGAGTCTTGATCGGATTTCGCCTATTGTGCGATTTCCAGGTTTGATATGTTCGGACCGTTGGATCGAACTGAAACTCACGTAGTTGTACCTTTGTGTTTCTAGGATCGTTTAGGATTCGACCGATCGTTGATCGGAGTCCCGGATACTCCGAAATTCCAAACCCTAGGTCAGGCTATGCTTTTAATTAATTAGTTTAAATTCTGAATGAAATTATATGTGCAGATGTCAGACTTGATTAGACGTGGTAAGTCGATGACGACTGCACCGAGTTCGGATCCCCCGGCTCAGTCGGCATCTGCTGCCACTGCTCCTGCTTTGCTGGACCACGTGGTGGTTGGTCCCGGGGCGTCCCAGGCGCCTGTGTCATCTGCGTCATCCGTGGCGCAGCCAACTAGTGCTAGGCGGCGGTACCGGCCCACCGACACCATCGACACGACATCGACCGACGGTACTGGTGCCTCGAGATCACAGCCAGGTATAACTACACTTTTGTATTGTTAATTTTATATTGAAATTTGACAATATTTTTTTATTTAACATTAATACCTTATTTCTTTGCAGCGAAGAAGAACACCCGAGGACCGTGTCGTCAGCTGAAGACGGAGAAGGTCACCCGGGTGACCAACAGTCGTATCAGCATCGGATACGACAAGCGCCATCGGGCTGCACCGACGGCGGAGTTGCATAGCTCCTTGGCCCACGACATTGGCCACGTCGTGCGGACCCATTGCCCGATGCAATGGAAGTCTTGGAGGGTCATGCCTGACGAGATCAAGGCGGAGGTTCGCGGCCAGTTGTCGGTATGTACCTTACATTTTCATTATTTTTCTTTAAAATTGTGTATATTTCTATTACTTAACGTATCTAATTAATTGATTGCAGACGAACTATAACTTGGAGGATCTCGACGAAGAGTCGTTGACGTACATCAACAGACTCTTCGCTGAGAGGTACAAGCAGTGGAAGAGCGACTTGCACCACCATTTTCAGGCCTATGATGATCCGCAAGTCGCTCTTCAGGAGGGTTGCCCGAAGGAGCTTGAGGGGCGGGAGGATAGTTGGGAGTGGCTCTGCGCTCATTTTCAAGCGCCCGAATTTGCGGTATTTTTTTAATTATATTTGTTTAATTATTACTTATTACTTATTAATGTTTATTTTATTTTTTTATTTCATTATTATTTAATTTTTTATATTTTAACTAATACGTTTCATTTTTTGTATAACAGAATAAAGCCCAAGTGAATAAGGGTAATAGGAAGAAAAAGACCCTTCTCCACCATTCCGGCTCCAGACCCTTTTTGTATAGGATGGATGCACGGCGTCGGGTAATAATCACAAAATTTTTATTACATTTTTAATGTCATTTTTATTAATTTATTTTTTTCATACTAATATTTTTCTTCTCTTGTTCAATTTAGGAGGGGTCCAAGTTCCCAGAGATCGACGTCTTTGGTGACGTTTATGTTCGACCCGGGAATGAGTTGGCCGAGTCCCTTCATGTAAGTATTATTTAATTTTAATTCTTATGTTACGCATTCAATTTATATGCATGTTTTAATTTATATTTTATGTTATGTTCAACAGACGACGATGGTGGAGAGGAGCCAGTTGGTTCTTCAGGAGTCCGCCTCCCAGCTTCCTCCCGAGACTCCGATCGAGTCTGTGGCTCCTCCACAGGATGCTGGATTTTAGAGCTTGACGGAGACGTTGGATTAGACTCTCGGGAGGAGGCCGGGGACATATTGTCGAGGGATGGGAAAGGCCCGGCGGAGGGAACCTCGACCTCGTTCATCGGCGCAGTCAAACAGTCAGGTCACTGCTTTGACAGCACAGGTGGCCACTCTTCAGAGCCAGATGTCGGTCATTCTGCAGTCCCTCGCACAGTCCGGCATTCCAGTCCCGCATTTTGATGCGCCGACCTCCGAGTCCGTCCATCCCGGGCATCCCCACCAGACCACTGCCCCGGTGAACGCCCCGACCTCCGAGCCGCATACTGGCGACGACTCGGTTGATTTGGATTCATTATTTGATTAGTGTATTTATTTTATTTGTAATACATTTATTTTATTTTATAACAAAATTTTATTCTAATTTATTTTTATTGCAATTTCATTGTTTAATCAATAAAAAAAACCAATTTTATTTAAAATAAAAAATAAAAAATATAAAAAATATAAAAAAAAATTGTACTATTATGTTTGCGCGACGGCAAATATTTCGTCGCGCAAACCCGCATGTAACAAAAAAAATTAAAAAAATCAACTTTTTTATTACTTTTAATTCTTGCGCGACGAATGCATACGTCTCGCAAACACGTTTTGCGCGACGAATTGTTTCGTCGCGCATCTTCTCTGGCGCGACAACAGAAATTTTCGTCGCGCAAATATATGAGCGACGAAAGCTTTCTCATCGCGCGAATGGTTCTGCGGCGAACATCTACGTCTCTTGAACACGTTTTGCGCGACGAATTAGTTTTCGTCGCGCAATTCCAGTCGTCGCGCAAAGATATGTGCGACGAATAATTGATCGTCACGCAAATTTTATGCGACGAACAGTTGTTTCGTCTCCATACCGTTGGTGCAACGATGGTTTACCCGTCGCACAGTTTTGCGCGACGAATTGTTATACCTCGTCGCGCAAAGGCTTTCTTCACGATCTTCGCGCGACGGAAAATGCTCGACGAATTGTTTGTCGCGCTGAAGTTAGTGCGACAAAATGAGACTTTGCCCGACGTTTTTTTATTCATCGCGCAAAGAGTAAAATGTAGTAGTGTAAATGGACGGTACAATAATAAAGAAAGAAGAAATGTTGACTAGGTAGTCTACAAGACTTTATCTTTTTTTTTTTTTTTTTTTCTTATATAAAGAATCTATAAATCCAAATGGTATTTCTCTCTTCTGAACTCACCACAAGACTTACAAGCCATTAGCCCTAAGTCTGATATTTCTCTCTTTTTTCATCTGCCATAACCCTAAAAGATTTTTCGTAAGCCATCGATCATGACAATAGCCTGCCTAAAAACAAAGCGCGGAATGCCACAGTTGAGTCCTCTACCCACAAGGAAGGAGTAGATATTAGTACCACCGTGACTCATGAGGAGCACATCCGGGTTGAAAGGGCTGAGTCTTACGTTTCTGAAGACCAAATCTGGACTGTTGTTCATGAAAACCACTTTCCTGACCAGAACAAGCTCAGCTTTAGCGTTCGCGATCTTTTATCAGTCACTGGGAACATCATTGATGATGCAGCCAATAATTCCATCATCGATAATATTCTACAAGTAAGTACCTTTAGATTCTGTACATGTTTAGTAGGCTGGACTGGACTGATTAGGATTCAACTTGAAATATTAGACTACACTAGGTTGGACTTCAAGTCCTATTGAGTTGTTTGGTAAAGCACCAGACCGAACTAGACTTAAGTCCAATCCATTGTTTGGTACAAGGTCACACTGGACAGCATTGGATTTCTTTTTCTTTTCTTTTTTTTTTTAAAAAATTCAAAATTAATTTACTGTTTATTAAATTATTTAATATCATAAAAAATGAATTAAAAGCGCTTCAAATTACAGAACCAACATTTATATTTTTAAAAAAAATCACAAAATCACAAAAACCCATAAAATAAAAATAAAAAATTCACAATTAATTTAATATATAAGTCAAATATGTAGAAAAGAACAGTAAATGATCTTAAAAGAGGAGCGGCTATCTTCAAGTTTATGTCAAATTACATGCACTTGATATCATCCTTCATCATAGGAACGTAGAGAAACAATGGATCTAGCATAACAGCAAACAGACATGATGCTACAAATATCTTCTTCCCCACCATTTCCTTCAATTTTTCTTGTTCCTATTTCCAAGAGAGAGAGCGAGAGAGATTGGTTGAAATATGAGGGAGCATCAGAGAAGAAATATAAGAAGAGAAGAAGAAAGGGGGCTCGACCAAAAAAAACAGAGGAGAAAATCACAAAGACAGAGAAAGAGAGGAAGAGAGAGGAGAAGAGAGAGGCAAGAGGTGAAGAGAAGAACCTGAGAAGAGGCGTGCTCGTCGACAGAAGAGAGAAGAAGAGCCTCTAGAAAAGACTCGGACTAAACCCACATCTGGGCTTGGGTTCTGGAGCCGTAGTTATTTGGGACATGGATTTCATGTTGACAATTAAGCTCACCAAACGATAACTAAGATCCATGTTTATTTTAATTGAATATATCTAGTCTAGTCCAGTCTACCAAACAAGACCGAGTTTTAGTATGTATTAGAACACTAGTATTTTTGGTACACTGATGACTTAATTCTCATCATTTTTATTTTCTGCAGCACACTGCACCTGACATGACAGTCTACGACTCCGAGGACAACTTCATCTCTCCATTATGCCTTCTGAAGTCCATTAGCTGCCAGGTCATATTACATCCATAGTAATATTTAATTGTTGTTTTTATATATCTGTTTTTAATCTATTTTATTTTATTTTTTATGCTTTTTCTGGAGAACGCATATAGACCATAAATGATTGGATTTGTATCTATATGTGCACAATAACATAATTGACTTATCATAGTATATATTGCGATGAAATTTCAGATGTCATCATGTAGGGATGGTGAACAAGTTTCCCTCCCTTTAAGGACTGAAGCAATATTTAAAAGAGATATTTAGTGATATACCCATTTCTAGCACTAATATTATAAATAAATCCTATACAATTGAATTCCTATAAACAAATCCAAAAAAGACCCAAAAAATGATAGCTGGCCTTATTGAATTTAATATTGATTATTAAATTACTTTGATGCCCTATTGAGTGCTTTGGGTATTTTTATGAGATTTTGGGGTTGGGCTTGTTTTAAGAAATTGATGGCAGTTTTGTAATTTATAAGAAGTTAAAAGCTTTTTTGTTATGTTGTAAATGGGCTTTGGGTGTGTTTCTAAAGTCCATTTTATATAGGATATTTTTATAATTTGGGCCCCCATATTGGGTATAATAGTGAATCTCCCTATTTAAAAAGCTAAAAACGTTTTCATGGGAAGCGAAGGCAGTGCTAATCCTAGCAGCCTTTGCTTTGGAATATGGAGATTTCTGGCACCTTGCCCAGAACTATGGCCAGTGTGACAAACTTACCAAGTCAGTGGCAATCCTTAAGCGAGTGCCGATCCTTATCAAACACGAAACCCTAAAGAAACGCAGGGCTATGGTTGTTGAGCTTAACAATTTGATCATGGAAACATATCATGTGATTGGTTACATCGTTAAGCTGGAGGATCTTCTACAACACTACAATCCAAATGATGTTCCTACATTGACCACTGCAATGAAAAAAATCCCAATGGCAGTGTTTTGGACAATCAACACTATTGTAGCTTGTACGGCTGAGATCAACCGTCTTACCAGTGATAAGTAAGTTTCTTCCATTTAATCAGCACAACATATACGTGCAAGAAAATTTCTTCAGCAAATACTTTTTTTTTTGTTCTTCCTATACCTAAACAGTACATAAATAAAATGTATTTGTGTAATTGTGTATCATGACCAAATATTATTTCCTCCGGTACAGGGAGGAGTCGGAAAATCTACCCAAGCTTTCCCTGAAAATCAATGAAATCCAACAGTAGCTTAAGGAAGATTATGACAGATGCATGACAGAAAAAGTTGAATTACGTAGGCGTGTGTGTGTACAGATCTATGGATTTTTCTTTCTAGCTCTCTGTGTTTGCCTCATCCTATTCAAGGACTTTTTATTCGAACATTCTTCCCCATGACAACCATGTTTAAGGGGAACATATTGTCAAATGAGCTTGAGCTATTACATTTGTAGTGCTGCATTGCGTTCCCTCCTAGAAAGAAGGGGAAATTATACTCATTTGCCCTAGATCAGTCAATATATCTCTTGGAGCATCTATAATCATGTTCTCTATTTTTTAGTTAAAATTTAGCTAAAAACATATAAAAGCTATTTTAGGAGCACTCTATACAATTTTAACTCTATAGTCTCTAGTTTAGGGAGTCATAAGTTTATCTAATGAGGTGGTTTAGGGAGCCCATTGTGAATGCTTTTAATGATTTTAATTTGTCTATTTTGTTGGTCACAACTAGATGTATTAGAGAAGTGTTCAATAATATGGTCAGTAAATATAGTATAAATAACAGCACTTTGTATTAATTGTGCAATATTTAATAAGTATTTATTCCGTTAAATGAGCTGCAACAGATGGAAAACCAAGGATACACTTTCTTCATTGGAGGCAAAAACCAGAAAATGACTAGTGAAGCAAGATAGCAAAAGCAAAGCTTTGAAAATGCATATTGGGTTAGCTAGTGTTACAAAGGAATTGGAGACTGAGAAGACTTTCTGGGCCGGCATGGAAAACCTCTTCTTTAGCTTGCACTACAAGAAAACTTAGCTATGGCTACAAACCACTGATTTGTCACCCAAACATCATTCTCGCAACGAAACACTTCATTTGTCAGCATAGGTCACCCAACAAAAGAGTGGTGTTATGTCGACGAAATTAGTTGTCTGCATCAAGTTTTGGCGATTGAGTTTTATCGCCAAAGGAAGCAATATTTTGTCCAAAAGTTTGTGGGGACGAAATTTTTTGGCCAGGTTTGTCGCCAGAACACTAGGACCCTTAGAGCATTTCCACCAGTTAGCCCCTTGCTATGCCAAGGGGAGCCCTAGCTCCCCTCAGCAAAGTATGTTTCTAGCAATTTAGGCTTGCCATGGCAAATACTATTCATTTTTTAATTTTTTTCACAACTTTGTTTACTTAAACAATTAATTTGGATAATATTTTTGGATAAGATTTTTGGGTTCCTACGTGTCAATACTATTCATATCGGATAAGATTTTCGATTTCAAATTTCAGATAAATTTCAAATAAATTTCAACTTTCAGATACATTTCAAAATTCAAATTTCAGATAAATTCAAAATGTCAAATTTCAGATACATTTCGAAATTCAAATTTTAGATAAATTTCAAATTTCAAATTTCATTTGAATTTAAAATTTCAAATAAGATTTTCACCCTCTAAGATTGCGCCACGTGTCATATCTATCTGTCTAAATTTTTCTATAAAACCAGAGGTTCGACTCATACCTCCCACACCAAATCTTCTCTACATTTCCATTTCTCAAATTTTAGATTTCATTCTCCATTCTCAATGATAGACATGCAAGAGGTTTTGGAGAGGCAAGAGCGAGAAACTAGAGAAAGAATGCGTAGACGAGCTGCAAGCAAAAGGGCGCAGAGAGAACTAGATGAGCAACTTGGCATAGCAGTTGCTTTGCTGGAGGAAGAAAACCAGAGTTTCCATGGTTCACGAGAAGGCCGTGGCCCGAATGTGGACAGACATAGACATTCTCGGGATAAGAATCTTCTAGAATATTATTTTATCCTACAGTCTCTGTACTCTGATGTTTATTTTCGAGGGAGATATAGAATGCAACCTTATTTGTTCAATAAAGTCATGCATGATATTTGCAATTATGATTTGTGCTGGAAATTTGGGACTTCTTCCCGAGCAAAAGTTCACAGCTGTGATACAAATGTTGGCATATGGGTCATCTGCTGATCAGGTGGATGAGATTGCCCGGATGGGGAAGTCCACTATTTTGGAGAGTTTGGTGGGATTTTGTGATGCAATGGAAACTCTGTACACCAGAGACTACCTGCGTAGACCTACGCCCAGGGACCTGCAACGGCTTCTCCAAAAAGCTGAGTCTCGAGGATTTCCTGGCATGATTGGTAGCATTGACTGCATGCACTGGCAGTGGAAAAATTGTCCAACTTCTTGGCAAGGGGACTACGGAAATAGAAAAGGGCATAAAAGTATCATCCTGGAAGCAGTTGCTGGTTTTGATACATGGGTTTGGCACACCTTCTTCGGAGTTGCCGGATCTCAAAACGATTTGAACGTCCTGGGTCAATCCCCGGTGTTCAATGATGTTTTGAAAGGTGAAGCCCCAAATATCACATATGAAATCAACAGTACCGTCTACCAGAACGGGTATTATCTAGCTGATGGCATCTACCCGAGGTGGATAACATTTGTGAAAACAATTCCACATCCCCGATCCCATAAGCAAAATTTTTTTGCTGGCTATCAAGAGGGGTACAAAAAAGATGTTAAGAGGTGCTTTGGTATCCTTCAAGCCCGGTGGGCTATTATCAGGGGCGCGGCGCGTCTATTTGACGAGGAGGTGCTTAGGAGTATAATGATGACTTGTATCATCCTCCACAACATGATTGTGGAAGATGAATATGATTACGATGCTGATGAAGTGTATAAACCAAATTCCATGGACACGGCCCTAACACGAATTTATGAAAAACCAGTGGGACCAAATGGAGAACCAGTGCAGCATGAACCGTTGGTTAGAGACAGTAGTTTCATGCCCCGTATGATTAATCGCTACACGGAGATGCAAGCGTCGTATATTCATGAATGCCGTCAAGTTGACTTGATGGAGCATTTATGGGCGGTGAACGACAGTAAAGGTGAATGAAGTGAAGTGAAGATGTTTTTTTTAATTTATTATGTTTATGTTGTATTTTTAGTTATGCTTTGTTTTTTTTACGCTTTAGTTGTGGGTTGTTTATTTTTTATGCTTTGATTGTGGTTTGCTTTTTATGTATGGAATGTTTTGAATAAAAAGGAATTTTGTTGAATATTTTCTTTATTCACTAAAAGAAAATCAATACAACTAATAAAATAAAATACATGAATTAAACAAAACAAAAAATACAATGAAATGAAAGGCAAGTAAACTAAGACATGAAAGGCAAGCAAACTATTTTAATGGTTTTCATCATTTAACCAATCCGTGTTCCTAGGTCCATCGTCACGAAAAAGTCTTCGTCTCATAACATCCTTTCGTTCTAGCTTCCAAAATTGTTTTGTTTCAGGGGACATATGGCTTGTATCCATGGCCATGATTTCCCAATCTTTTTTTTCAATGTTTTGTTCGCGTACATACTCCCTTTCTTTGTGTACATACTCCCTTTCTTTTGCATATTCTAGTTGAATAGCCATATATATCGTGCTCTTGTTGTTTCAAGTCCATTTCAATTCTCATGGCTTGGTGCTTTGAAAGTTCCTCCAAAAATTTAGATGCATTCTTGCTAGAATTACTCCATCTCTTCTCCTTCGCCGCCTTCCTCCCAATAGGCTTTGACTCCTTTTCGATCAGTGAGTCTTGACTCATCGGGGAATTCATAGGTAAATCCGATGCCGGTGTCTCATGGAGTGGCGTCTCGTTCAACACTACTGTTGGACCCGTTGGAATAATTTGGAATCTCTTACAATTCCTCACCACCTCCCAATAATGGGTATGGTTGAAATTTTTTTTACCTTGCCCAGTAGCACCAAACCATATTTTTGCTTGCATAATCTATAAAAAAAATTAAATGGAAATGCAAGAAACTTTAAAAAATATTGGCAATGCAACATGTAAAAAGAACTAATGCAAATGCAATAAATTTTAAAAAAATGCAACATGTATAAAAAAAATATACAATAAATATTAACAAAATATATAAATTGCAAGAAACATTTAAATAAAAATTAATATGACATAGAAATTAATAGAACGAAAATGACAAATAATTTACCTCACTGCTAAGGTTTTCCCCGTTTCTATAGTTGTCCATTGCTTTTGCCAAGGTATTTCTCCATTTTGCCAACTTTTTATTAAGAATTTTCCACCTACTAGATAATGTCATTTCTGTACGTGTCGAACCAATTGCCTTTTTACAAAATGCCTGATGAATTTTTTTCCACATATGATAAAATTTAATCTCATTGCCCGTTACGGGACAATGACTAACTTGGACCCAAGCCTCACACAAGCTAACATCTTCCATCATGCTCCATGCCCTTCCATTTTCACTAGAAGAACCCATTATATGATAGAGAAAAATACAACTTGAAAGTGAAAAAAATATTGAGTAGAAAGTGAATAATAGTAGAAGGAGAAGAAAATGTAAGAGGATTTGGTGTTAAAAGTGAAGAGTATTAGTTGGTATTTATACAAAAAAAATAAAAATCAGTAATTTTTGTGTATTTTTAAAAAAAAATTCCAAATTTTTTTATATTTTTTTATTGCAGAAAAATTGGCTGTTGTTGGATTGAAGGAAAAAATCGAATCAGAGAGCCAATACGCCGACACGTGTAAGATAGCCGTTAGCGGCTACTATAGAGCGGCGTATGAAATTTTTTTTAACGTTGGCGCATGTCATAGCCTCGGGCTAGCCCAGTCTCGTGGCCCCCACCTCTTGCCCGGGCTGCCTTTTGTTGCTGGAAACCCATTTTTCTCTCAAACCCTCACACCCCACCCCCCCCCCCCCCCCCCC